>NC_053024.1:485908204-486153538 GCF_003073215.2 Triticum urartu
TGTAAAATTATTTAAACTAGCTTGTGGAGCTAGTTCAATACTACTGTAAAACTATTTGAACTACCTTGTAGGCTCCAGAGCTAGTTCTACTCTAGTGTTAAATTATTTGAACTAGCTTGTAGAGCTAGTTCAACTTAGTGTAAAATTATTTGTACTAGGTTATAGTGCTAGTTCATTTCTTGTGTAAACTTATTTGTACTAGGTTATAGAGCTAGTTAAACTCTAGTGTAAAATTATTTGATTAGCGTGTAGAGCTAGTTCAACTCTTGTGCAAAATTATTTGAACTAGTTTCTAGAGCTAGTTCAACTCTAGTGTAAAATTATTTGTACTATGTTATAGAGCTAGTTCAACTCTAGTGTAAAATTATTTAAACTAGCCTGTAGAGCTATTTCAACTCTAGTGTAAAATTATTTGTGCTAGGTTATAGAGCTAGTTCAACTCTAGTGTAAAATTCTTTGTACTAGGTTATAGAGCTAGTTCAACTCTAGTGTAAAATTATTTGCACTAGCTTCTAGAGATAGTTCAACTCTGGTGTAAAATTATTTATACTATGTTATAGTGCTTGTTCAACTCTAGTGTAAGATTATTTGAACTAGGTTATAGATCTAGTTCAACTCTAGTGTAAAATTATTTGTATTAGGTTATAGAGCTAGTTCAACTCTAGTGTAAAATTATTTGTACTAGGTTATAGAGCTGGATCAACTCTAGTATGAAATAATTTGTACTAGGTTATAGAGATAGTTCAACTCTAGTGTAAAATTATTTGTGCTAGGTTATAGAGCTAGTTCAACTCTAGTGTAAAATTCTTTGTACTAGGTTATAGAGCTAGTTCAACTCTAGTGTAAAATTATTTGTACTAGGTTATAATGCTAGTTCAACTCTAGTGTAAAATTATTTGTACTAGGTTATACAACTAGTTCAACTCTAGTGCAAAATTATTTGACATAGCTTGTAGAGCTAGTTCAACTCTAGTGTAAAATTATTTGTACTAGGTTATAGTGGTAGTACAACTGTAGTGTAAAATTATTAGTACTAGGTTATACAACTAGTTCGACTCTAGTGCAAAACTATTTGAACTAACTTGTAGTCTATAGAGCTAGTTCAACTCTAGTGTTAAATTATTTGAACTAGCTTGTAGAGCTAGTTCAACCTAGTGTAAAATTATTTGTACTAGGTTATAGACCTAGTTCATTTCTAGTGTAAAATTATTTCTACTAGGTTATAGAGCTACTAAACACTAGTGTAAAATTATTTGAACTAGCTTGTAGAGCTAGTTCAACTATAGTGTAAAATTATTTGTACTAGGTTATAGAGCTAGTTCAACTCTAGTGTAAAATTATTTAAACTAGCTTGTAGAGCTAGTTCAACTCTAATGTAAAACTATTTGTACTATGTTATAGATCTAGTCCAACTCTAGTGTAAAATTATTTGCACTAGCTTGTTGAGCTAGTTCAACACTAGTGCAAAACTATTTGCACTAGCCTATAGAGCTAGTTCAACTCTAGTGTAAAATTATTTGCACTAGCTTGTAGAGCTAGTTCAACTCTGATGTAAAATTATTTGTACTAGGTTATAGTTCTTGTTCAACTCTAGTGTAAAATTAGTTGAACTAGGTTATAGTGCTAGTTCAACTCTAGTGTAATATTATTTGACCTAGCCTGTAGACCTAGTTCACCTCTAGTGTTAAATTATTTGTACTAGGTTATAGATCTAGTTCAACTCTAGTGTAAAATTATTCGTACTAGGTTACAGAGCTAGTTCAACTCTAGTGTAAAATTATTTGAACTAGGTTCTAGAGCTTGTTCAACTCTAGTAAAAAATTATTTGTATAATGTTATAGAGCTAGTTCAACTCTAGTGTAAAATTATTTAAACTAGCTTGTTGAGCTAGTTGAACACTAGTGCAAAAATATTTGAACTAGCCTGTAGAGCTAGTTCAACTCTAGTGTAAAATTATTTGCACTAGCTTGTAGAGCTAGTTCAACTTTGGTGTCAAATTATTTGTACTAGGTTATAGAGCTATTTCAACTCTAGTGTAAAATTATTTGAACTAGCTTGTAGAGCTAGTTCAACACTAGTGTAAAACTATTTGAACTAGTTTGTAGGCTGTAGAGCTAGTTCAACTCTAGTGTTAAATTATTTGAACTAGCTTGTAGAGCTACTTCAACTTATTGTAAAATTATTTGTACAAGGTTATAGAGCTAGTTCATTTCTTGTGTAAAATAATTTGTACTAGGTTATACAACTAGTTAAACTCTAGTGTAAAATTATTTGATTAGCGTATAGAGCTAGTTCAACTCTAGTGTAAAATTATGTGGACTAACTTCTAGAGCTAGTTCAACTCTAGTATCAAATTATTTGTACTATGTTATAGAGCTAGTTCAACTCTAGTGTAAAATTATTTAAACTAGCTTGTTGAGCTAGTTCAACACTAGTGCAAAACTTTTTTAACTAGCCTACAGAGCTATCAACTCTAGTGTAAAATTATTTGCACTAGCTTGTAGAGATAGTTCAACTCTGGTGTAAAATTATTTATACTAGGTTATAGTGCTAGTTCAACTCTAGTGTAAAATTATTTAACCTAGCATGTAGAGATAGTTCAACTCTAGTGTAAAATTATTTGTACTAGGTTATAGATCTAGTTCAACTCTAGTGTAAAATTATTTGTACTAGGTTATAGAGCTAGTTCAACTCTAGTGTAAAATTATTTGTACTAGGTTATACAACTAGTTCAACTCTAGTGCAAAATTATTTGACATAGCTTGTAGAGCTAGTTCAACTCTAGTGTAAAATTATTTGTACTAGGTTATAGAGCTAGTTCAACTCTAGTGTAAAATTATTTAAACTAGCTTGTAGAGCTAGTTCAACACTAGTGTAAAACTATTTGAACTAGCTTGTAGGCTGTAGAGCTAGTTCAACTCTAGTGTTAAATTATTTGAACTAGCTTGTAGAGCTACTTCAACTTAGTGTAAAATTATTTGTACAAGGTTATAGAGCTAGTTCATTTCTTGTGTAAAATTATTTGTACTAGGTTATACAGCTTGTTAAACTCTAGTGTAAAATTATTTGATTAGCATGTAGAGCTAGTTCAACTCTAGTGTAAAATTATTTGTACTAGGTTATAGAGCTAGTTCAACTCTTGTGAAAAATTATTTGTACTAGGTTATAGAGCTAGTTCAACTCTAGTGTAAAATTATTTGTACTAGGTTAGAGAGCTAGTTCAACTCTAGTGTAAAATTCTTTGTAATATGTTATAGAGCTAGTTCAACTCTAGTGTAAAATTATTTAAACTAGCTTGTTGAGCTAGTTCAACAATACTACAATAGTATAAACCTTTTTGAACTAGCCTGTAGAGCTAGTTCAACTCTAGTGTAAATTTTTTTGCACTAGCTCGTAGAGCAAGTTCAACTCTGGTGTAAAATTGTTTGTACTAGGTTATAGTGCTTGTTCAACTCTAGTGTAAAATTATTTGAACTAGGTTATAGAGCTAGTTCAACTCTAGTGTAAAATTATTTGATCTAGCCTGTAGAGCTAGTTCAACTCTAGTGTAAAATTATTTGTACTAGGTTATAGCACTACAACAAAACAATCGCGTAAGGTCGCTTTTTCTGAAACGCTATTTATATTCGTCTCTATGGCCGGGACACTAGCATACTAAAGACGCTTCCTGAGACGTTTACATAAGCATCCCAATCTTATTTTTAGAATGATGCATTTATATAATAAATTTATATTCTTAATTAATTTAGTGGCGACTTGTGGGACGATTAGTTAAGCCCGCGAGATATTTGGCGCTCGCAAATTCATTATTTTACCGCTTAAATATTAAAGACTTCCCGCGGCTTTTCGGATTTTATTTTGCTACTAGTAAGATACTCCGTGTAATCCTCCCACACCCCGTCTTTCCAGTTTCTACCTCCAACACAAATCCCAATTTGCGCCGCCACCAAAGCCTAACCCCCGCGGCAGATCTGGGCCTGGCTCTGCCCTCCGGCGACTTCTCATTCTCCTATGTCGGCATCCTCGCCGGTCGGAGGCCCGCCGGCCATCGGCGTACTCCCCGTTGCCACGGCGCGCCCCTCCCAACTCTCATCGCCACACCGTCCCGCAATATGGGATCCGCCATGTCAAGAAGGTGCTCCCTCGAATCCCATCTCTTCTATAGTTTTTAAATTAAATCAATCAACGCAGCTTCTTAGTTGACACATCCCACGCCTCTATCTCGATTGGTTGGTTCTCAACTGAATCTCAAAACTTGGACCGACCACTATCAATCACACAACTGATCCTGATGCATCAGATCTCATGAAGTAAATCTCGATGGTGGTGTGGCCTGCAGCTTAACACATTTTTGTATTTTGCATCTCACTCTGCAACTTACTAATTTTGTTTGTTTCTTTTTAGGGGGAGAAGGAGCGAATACATTAATCAGGTGCAGGTTCGAATGACTGGCCATTAAGTAGACTACATTTACTCTCTGTGGGAGAGTTCCAGTTTAATTTGCAATTCCAACATGATCCGTATGTTCATTGTTTCATGATGCATAGTTTTAGCTTCTAGAAACTCGCATCACTTTCGCCTAGTACTTACGAAGCAAAATGACATATCTATGTGGGTTTTTACTTTATTGGTTCTGGCTTCACATGACTTTGTGCAACTGATAAGGCATATTTTTTGGTCCACCACTAATGGCTAGTGCGATTATTTTCATGGATTTTTGCTTACTTTAGCTCGGTAGATGCTCAGTA
Organism: Triticum urartu; assembly: GCF_003073215.2. NCBI lineage: Eukaryota > Viridiplantae > Streptophyta > Magnoliopsida > Poales > Poaceae > Triticum > Triticum urartu. The sequence goes on from NC_053024.1 coordinate 485,912,953, forward strand.
TTTGTCTTACTTGTACCATTTTGGGAAGTGTTTATGCATCTTAATTAGGCATGAGTAAGATCAGAACAAGCCAAGTTATGTACATTTTGAAAAAGATCCAAACTAGATATAGTTTTCCGCTCAGTTTGATCCAGTACACCTGGTCCGGCAAATTGTGGTTCGCCAACCTATCTGATATAGCCTTGAAACATTCTGATTTTACACAAGTCAGCTAAGGCATAGGGAAATGCATGTTAGTATTTGACAATGGAGGATGCAACTCACTGTTGAATCAACAAATTGACCAGATCAACGCCCTGTTACACACAGCTGCCCTATACCTAACCCCTCAAAGAAACAAAAAAAAGTTGTATCTCTCTCCAGATACGGCGCATCCATGGCTCCTGATGGGGATAACTTCTGACATTGATACTTACCGGACATCTGGGTGATGCCGCTCGCTACAAACCAAAGTCCCCCCTGCCCCCATCGGAAGATGCATCCAATACCACTACCATGCAGCCATAGATTGATTCCTTCCTGCGCTGGCAGGCTAGATGTTCAAGGAGGTAGCGGAGGTGCAGCCATGTGTGCATCCTCTTCCATGGACGACACCTGGTACAGTGGTACCCCATGATCCTCCTTCCAATTGATTTTTTTATTGTCAATTTGTGTTTGCCCCCAAACATTTTTTTCCTTCTTCAATAAGTACAACTCCTATGAGCGATTGATCAGAGCTCTAATTTCAGGTGTTGGTTGACTTCACCTTGTTATGTATAAGAATGGATGATGGGATTCATGTTTTTGTACATATCACCGAGGATCTAGTATGATAATATTAATACTTCTACATAGTATTACCTCACCTTCCATACCATTGTCCACTTGTTTTGTGCTACTATCCAATTGGGGCACGTTTATTTTGTTGCCATGTCACGTAAGAGTATAATATACTTCTGATATCTCCGAGAGTGTATATAAAGACTATAAATTTTGTAGTATGTTAAGGTGATCAAAGTTTCTCTGTGTTACCTTTATACATGACAACAGATTATAATGCTGTCAAATTTATGTGGGCTATAACCAAACAAAACATTGTAATTTCTTTCTGGCAGCAGTTTCGCTGGTCAATTTTATACAGATTGTAATAATATCAAACTGATGTGGGCTTTAACCAAACCACATACAGTATTTTTTTCTGTTCGCACATTAACTGGTCATTTTTATACAGATTATAATATTGTGAAATCGACGTGGGCTATAACCAAACATCATTGTGATTTTTTTTCTATCAGCAAACTAGTAAGTTTTTTATTGCATTGACACTATCATAAGAGACAATGTTTTCTTACTGTTTGCAGATATTTGAGGATTTAAAATTATGGAAATGTTCAGCAGATGCTCTTTTGCAAGTGAAAAGAATACATTTTTATAAGGAGCAATCAATATGGGGCCAATACAAGGTGTGTGATTTATCCATGTTCCAACCTTTTTTGCTGACAAAGATGGTTCAGAATAATGTAGTCGTCATCTGTTTGACAGATAAGCTGCATTATCTCTAGATCAGCTGGCTCAAACTTCTTTGTTGTGTCATCCCCACTAGAGTGTAGAGTTTCTATTGGACGGAAGATTACTAGTGTCGACAAGCATAACCACTCAATCCTAAGAAGTCTTAGTTCTATAGAGAAGAAACACACAAATTATAACTATTCTTTGTGAAATCAATGTATATTTCTTATTTAAAATTATCTAGCTCTGCTTCTCTATATTTCCCTTCACCTTTTCTGATGCTAATGTGCTCTTATTGCAGGATTTAGAGGAAAAAACTAATTATATGGACAGATTATAACAGGTTTTATATCGAAAATAATCTTGAAACGTGCAAGGGAAATCTTCACATTTTTCTAGAAGCCATATCCATAAAATCTGCGAAAGCCATCAAGATGATGTACCAAACTAGCTATAGAATTTTTAGATAGATTTCCACTGAGAATTTCCATTTTTTTCTCAAATTGGTTTCAACTTTCAGATAGTTAGAATTAGAATTAGAAGTTTGTGGCCTTGGCCCGGATTAGCGCGGTCAGTGCACCTGACCTTGTGGCTAATCTCTTTAGTTCATCCAACCGGGCAGGCAGCATGGCCAACTTCTCGATGGTTTCTTTTATCAGCGTTGGAGGAGGCTTGTTATAAGCTGTCGTGCAAATCACCCGCTGGGATCCAAAATACAGCTGTTCTATCAAAGTATAGGCCGCTTTAAGCTTCATCCGCATGTCGGAGCCCAGATGAGTAATGCGGGTCCCTGTCATGGTAAATCATCAGTAAACTAGTCAGTGATAAGATATTATGAATTAGAAAAACTTCATGAGAGGGTACTCACCAAACACAGCAGAAGTCATAGCATTAATCTGCCGCTTTAAGCCGGTCAGTTCTTCAACCACCGGCTTCAGGGCCGCTTCTGCATCTTCGGCCTTCTTTGTTAAACCGGCCTTTTCTGTCTCCCAGTCTGCGCATTCTTTGTTAAAGGCTTCTTTCGGTTTTTCCATGGCTGCTAAGGCATTTGTCAACTCTTCCTTGGCCTTGGAAGCCTCTGCTTGCTGGGATTTGACGTTCTCCTGAAGGTCGGCGGTTTGAGCATCCTTCTTACTCAGTTCGGCCTACAAGAACAAGATAAGTCATCAATGGGATATTCATGTTTGAAGTACCAAGTGTATAACAAGTTATACATTTTGTACTTGGGGGATAATGCCTATTAGCTCTATCATCAGAAATTTTTGCAAGTCCCAAGTACAATGCACGCATTATCCTTGACACTTGGGGGCTAATGTACATCTGTTCAAAGTTGACGTATTGATTCAAGACCTGGTTTACCTTGGAAAGATAAACCGGCCCTTGGGGGCTACACAGATGAAAACTACAGGAATACAACAATTACGTACCGGTTTATTTCACATGATTACTTGACATATGGAGGATAAGCATGCAATGATTGAGATATTACAAAGTCCCAATTTATGTTTGCTATCATAAAACCGGCCCTTGGGGGCTACTAGAGTTGGTATTTATAATTGGACTTAAGAAAGGAAAAGGTATGTCAATACCTCATAGCGTTCCTTCATTAGATTCACCAGACCGGCTTCATAATCACGGTTTGCGTGGAGACGGTTTAGGAAACCAGAGTGGAGTTCTTGAGCACTAAGATGGGCATAACTGGATAAAGCAGTGCTCCATTTGCCTTTCTCCATAGTAGCACGCTCTTCCTTGGTACTATGTTTTCCCAAAATAAAAGGATGGTCAGGAGAGGTGTGACCAACACCAGTAATGATAACCTCGCCTTCTTTGTCTCCAGCAGCCTTTTCTGGAGTTGATGGAGTGTCAGTAGTTTTCACTGGACTAGAAGGTCTGTCATCAGTCCAGATTGGATTTGCCGGATCATCATCTGGCACAGCAGTATCAACTTCTGCTTGTTCATCACTATTATGATCTTGAGGGGGTGGTCCATCAAATGTGGCCTCAGTATTCAGACGCTCCGGTTCAGCCGTTTGCTCCGGTTCAATAACCACTTGGTCTTCGGGTGGATTATTCACCCGAACCTTTTTACTGGGTCTGGCTTGGGCTCTAAATAGAACAAGATGCAAAGGTTATCATAGCATATAAAGTATGAAACATCAAAAGAAGGGGGTGAAGTACTTACCCAACTACGATTTCGAGAGGAGGGAGTTGGGTCGCTGTTGACTCGCCAGAGGATGAAGGAGGTGTCACCTGATAATTCGAATCAGATGGATTAAGAGGTTGTCAGAATTAGCCTGCCTTGGGATAAGAAGTGTTAGAAGTGGGTGAGACCTCAGATCGGCATTTTTGAACCGGGGTGTCCAGTAAACCGGCCGAAGTGGCCTTTTGACCGCTGTGCCAGGTTGTGCGGCGAGCCTCGTGCTGTTGTTTCTTCAAAATAAATGTTGGATCCAAGTGAGCAAGGGGACTAGAAAAAGCTTACTTTCCGGACCGCTTGACGGATTTTTTGTGTTGGCAGAGAGTCTGAACCGGAGGAAAGGATAATTACCTCTGCATCGTCAACTTGGCTACCCTCAACGTCCTCCTGATAAGTATCATTGTCAATGAGATGCATGAAAAGTGAACCAAGTGAATCAAGTTCTAACTCAACTTCCGGTTCATCCGGGTCGTCATCTAGTTCCATTCTGATGCGTTCAGGTGCCTTCCTCTTTGTGGTTTTCTTGACGGCTTTTGTTTTAGGACGGGAAGGCTTTGCCACTTTTTCTTGAGGTTTCTTCTTCCAGAACGGATCATCATCCTGTTTAAAAATAAGCAGAAGGGTATTCAAACATTGTACAGTCTAAAGATATCAAGTGTAAAGCGGAAGAACAATACTTATAGAAGGCGGTTTGTTTTGCGTGTAAAAGGGGTTTAATCCGGTTTGGCGACAGACAGCTTCCGATTCGTTCAATATTTTCTTGACAGCCTCAGTGACTTCTTCATTTGTTAGCTAAATATTGATATGATGTTGGGTGTCTTCTACTTCACCAGTATACTCGCACATTAAGCCGGAGCGGCGACTTAACGGCAAGATACTCCAGGATATCCAGCAACGGACGAAGTCCACACCTGTTAAACCGTTGGCCAAGAAGGCTCTCAGCTTGGTGAGTTGAGGTGCGTACGGGGCCCATTCCTGGGCACTTAGTCATTGTGGAAGTGGATGAGTATTGACAAGCCGGTGGGCACGGTAACCTGGCAGAGGGTTCTCATCTTCAGGGGAGGTGTCTTTACAGTAAAACCAAGCTTGATTCCATTCTTTGGGGTGACTGTGCAGCTTGGCATGAGGAAATTCAACCTCTTTTCTTTTCTGAATAGAGATGCCCCCAAGTTCAGTATTGGTCCATCTACAAATTCAGTGCGCTGGTTCAGATGGAAGAAATCCCGGAACAGCTCGACAGTTGGTTCTTCTTGTAGATACACTTCACAGAAGACTTGAAAGTTGCATATATTGGATACCGAGTTGGGTCCAATATCTTGAGGGTGGAGTTGAAAGCTGGCAAGCACATCCCGGAAAAACTTTGATCCGGGCGGTTTAAAACCACGGCCTATGTGATCAACAAACACCACTACCTCACCCTGCTTAGGGGTGGGGGGATTTTCCAGTCCAGGAACTCGCCACCGGATCTCATTCTTCTTTGGTAAAGTACCGATCTTGACCATTCCATTCAGTTGCTCCTCTGTAACCCGTGAGGGAGCCCACTTGCAGGAATAAAACTGCTTGGCCATTGCAAGTGAAAAGCTAGAAACAAATGCCGGTTTACAACTCATTCATGGTGATGCATAAGGTACAACATGACAAAGGAATCCAAGTATGTGAAATTGGTAAACCGGAGGCTGATAAAATTATGAATGACAAAGCGATAAGCGGAAACAGGGATATATACATATTATTAAACCGGAGTATGACAACGGAGATAAAGGGATTGCCGGTTCACAAGGGGACTAATGGTATATAATAGATTACTCTCTACAAGGGTAAACCACCTATGTGATAAAGAAGGTACAGATCTAAGGCAAGAATGACTAAGTAAGGTAAAACAGGTTTCACAAGATTGCATTGAAATTTTAGATCTACCTTAAGTTGGGAAAAGGAAAAATATTGAGAAGGTTTGATCCCGAAGCAGTTCACACAATGTTCAGATCAAGTTATTAGGTTTGGTTTAAATGGCCGAGGTAAGGAGTGCCATGGCTGCAGTGTAGAACACGTTGAGATCGAGCTTTGCTATCTATGGGCTGACGAAGAACACAAAGAAAGCAACATAAACCCGCATGAACCCTAATGGATCTACAGAGGGAAAAGGAAGGGCTTACTGCAACTGTTGAGGAAGCAGAGGTGTGCCGCATTTATCTGGTGCGACCAGGTCGATGCAGCAGCCATTGCTGATGCAGAGGCGAAGTTCGACGATGGTGGCGGCGCTCGGAGGCAGGGGCGTCGCGAGGAGGAAGAAGAAGCGAAGAGACGGAGGGGAAAAAGGAAATGACCCTTGGTCCTATTTATAAGGTAAAGGGGGAGGCGACAGGTGCGAAAATCGAGGAGCCTGAATATTGGATATCTAACGGAGCGGTCGCCTCGATTGTCGGAAGGTCATTAACTGAAGGTGAGATGTATCATTTTTAAATAACAAAGTGACGTCATGGCGATTTATCATGATCCTGGAGTGTGACATCACGGCGGTTTACAAGATCAAGGTGAAGATGCAAGCGAAGAATTTTTCTAAGTATTGAAGATTGACATGAACAAGTTCAAATCAATCTGGGGCCTAATGTTGGGGCTATTACTATTGGACGTAAACCGGCCAGGAATAGTCGGGTTAACTCTATGAAGATAGAAGCCCACAAAGACGTGAGGATGGTGGCGCTTTATGAAGGCCCGAGGCCCAAAGGCGAGTTAAGGCCTGTAGATGTAAACTGACTCTCTCATGTAACTTGTATTGTAAGTTAGAAGGAATAGAGACCGAGCCAGACACGTTTATGATCCGACCTCGGGACTCTGTAAACCGGCGGGTGTCAACCTATGTATATAAAGGGACGACCTGGCAGCGGTTTAGGGACAACAGACAACAACTCGAGAGCCAGGCAAAGCGGATTCGCTCCCTAGTCATCGAAACCCTAGCAATATCAACACAACAAGACGTAGGCTTTTACCTTCATCGAAGGGGCCGAACTAGTATAAAAACCCTCATGTCCCTTGTCCGGTTTAACCCCTTTAAGCTACCCGTAGCGATGGCTCCACGACTAAGTCCTTTCATGAGGACATCTGTCGTGACAAAACCATGACAACCCTCATATTCAAGAGCTGCTTCTCAAGCAGATGGATAACGCAAGAGCTTCTGCCCGAGAGAAAGCCAAGCTGGATCAATTGGAGATAGATGCGGTTACTCCATTGTATGAAGGATGCAGGGCCAAGGATACCCGCCTGAAAGTAATGATCATGGCTTTGGAGATGAAGGTAAAGCACAAAATGACCGACACATGCTTCGACGAGAACATGTCATTCTAGCACAAACGTCTTCCCAAGGGGAACAAGTGCCCGACCAGTTTCGAGTAGGGGAAGAAAATCATGTGTCCTCTGGATTTACTGCACGTGAAATACCATGTGTGCATGAACAATTGCATCATTTATCAGGACGAGCACGCGGAGTCTACCATATGTCCGGTGTGCGGCGTCACTCGATACAAGAAGAGGAAGAAAGCTCCTCGAAAAGTGGTGTGGTACTTTCCGATCACTCCTCGTCTGCAGCGGTATTTCTCAGACCCTAAGCTAGCAAAGCTCCTGCGTTGGCACACGGATAGGGAGGAGAAGAAGCGAGAAGATGACGGAAATGATCCGGAGATAAATAAAGAAGACAAGATGCTGAGTCACCCTAAGGATGCAAGCCAGTGGCAAGCGTTGAACTTAGAACACCCAGAATTTGGGGCCGATCCAAGAAACATCGTGCTGGGCGTGAGCACCGATGGAGTCAATCCGTTTGGTAGCCAGAGAAGCACACATAGCACCTGGTCTGTGTTTGTGTGGATGTAAAACCTTCCCCTGGTTGTGCATGAAGAGGAAGTACATTCACATGAGTATGCTAATTGAAGGGCCGAAACAACCAGGGAACGACATCAATCTGTATCTGGGGCTGCTGAAAGAGGAGCTACACACGCTGTGGAAAATGCCAGCCAATACATGGGATGCCGCAGAGAAAGAATATTTCCCTATGAGAGCCGCACTGCTCATGATGATGCACGACTATCTCGGTTACGGATATCTCACGGGGCAGGTAGTCCACGGATTTTCTGGATGCGTCAAGTGCATGGATGACACAACGTATCGCCAGCTAGATAGAGATTCCGGGTCTTCGAAAACCGTGTTCATGGGACATCGAAGGTGGCTTCGCGATGATGACCCATGGAGAAAACGCAAGGATCTGTTTGATGGTGAAACCGAACCCCGAAGACGCCCGCGTACGAGGAGCGGCGAGGAAGTAGACGAGCTGTTGAAAAATTGGAAAGATTGCCCACTTCCGAGAAAGAAGCAAAAGGTGCCAGAGCCGGGAAAGAAGCGAAAGGCGCCAGAGCCGCTGCTGAAGGTATGGAAAACGAGTTCTATTTTCTGGGACTTGCTGTACTAGAAGACCTTGCCAGCCTTCTTATCTACCAAGTATATAGGGTAATTCTGCTCCAGTGGCTGTTCCCTTTATTACAGAAGCACTTAGTCTCGGGTTTGGGTTCAACCTTGGGTTTCTTCATTAGAGCAGCAGCTGATTTGCCGTTTCATGAAGTATCCCTTCTTGCCCTTGCCCTTCTTGAAACTAGTGGTTTCACCAACCATCAACAATTGATGCTCCTTCTTGATTTCTACTTTTGTGGTGTCAAACATCGCGAATATCTCAAGGATCATCATATATGTCCCTGATATATTATAGTTCATCACGAAGCTCAAGCAGCTTGGTGGTAATGACGTCGGAGAACCATCACTATTTCATCTGGAAGATCAACTTCCACTCGATTCAAGTGATTGTTGTACTCAGACAATCTGAGCACAAGCTCAACAATTGAGCTTTTCTCCCTTAGTTTGCAGGCTAAGAAAATCGTCGGAGGTCTTATACCTCTTGACGTGGGCATGAGCCTGAAATCCCAATTTCAGCCCTCGAAACATCTCATATGTTTCGCGACGTTTCAAAAAAACGTCTTCAGTGCCTCAACTCTAAACCGTTTAACTGAACTATCACGTAGTTATCAAAATGTGTATGTCAGATGTTCGCAACATCCACAGACGACGTTCGAGGTTCAGCACACTGAGCGGTGCATTAAGGACATAAGCCTTCTATGAAGCAATGAGGACAATCCTCAGTTTACGGACCTAGTCCGCATAATTGCTACTATCAACTTTCAACTAAATTTTTCTCTAGGAACATATCTAAACAGTAGAACTGAAGCGCGAGCTACGACATAATTTGCGAAGACCTTTTGACTATGTTCAGGATAATTAAGTTCATCTTATGAACTCCCACTCAGATAGACATCCCTCTAGTCATCTAAGTGATTACATGATCCGAGTCAACTAGGTCGTGTCCGATCATCACGTGAGACGGACTAGTCATCATCGGTGAACATCTTCATGTTGATCGTATCTACCATACGACTCATGCTTGACCTTTCGGTCTTCTGTGTTCCGAGGCCATGTCTATGCACATGCTAGGCTCGTCAAGTTAACCCTAAGTGTTTTGCATGTGTAAAACTGTCTTACACCCGTTGTATGTGAACGTAAGGATCCATCACACCCGATCATCACGTGGTGCTTCGAAACGACGAACTTTAGCAACGGTGCATAGTTAGGGGAGAACACATTCTTGAAATTGTAATGAGGGATCATCTTATTTACTACCGTCGTTCTAAGCAAATAAGATGTCTAAACATGATAAACATCACATGCAATCAAATAATAGTGACATGATATGGCCAATATCATATAGCTCCTTTGATCTCCATCTTGGGGCTCCATGATCATCTTGTCATGTCATCGACATGCAAGTCGTGATTCCTATTACAAGAACATGATCAATCTCATACATCACATATATCATTCATCACATCCTTTTGGCCATATCACATCACATAGCATACCCTGCAAAAACAAGTTAGACGTCCTCTAATTGTTGTTTGCATGTTTTACGTGGCTGCTATGGGTTTCTAGCAAGAATGTTTCTTACCTACGCAAAACCACAACGTGATATGCCAATTGCTATTTACCCTTCATAAGGACCCTTTTCATCGAATCCGATCCGACTAAAGTAGGAGAGACAGACACCCGCTAGCCACCTTATGCAACTAGTGCATGTCAGTCGGTGGAACCAGTCTCACGTAAGAGTACGTGTAAGGTCGGTCCGGGCCGCTTCATCCCACAATGCCACCGAATCAAGATTGGACTAGTAATGGTAAGCATATTGAACAAAATCAACGCCCACAACTACTTTGTGTTCTACTCGTGCATAGAAACTACGCATAGACCTAGCTCATGATGCCACTGTTGGGGAACGTAGCATAAATTCAAAATTTTCCTACGTGTCACCAAGATCAATCTATGGAGAGACCAGCAACGAGGGGAAGGAGAGTTCATCTACATACCCTTGTAGATCGCTAAGCGGAAGCGTTCAAGAGAATGGGGTTGATGGAGTCGTACTCGTCGTGATCCAAATCACCGGAGATCCTAGTGCCGAACGGACAGCACCTCCGCGTTCAACACACGTACAGCCCGACGATGTCTCCCATGCCTTGATCCAGCAAGGAGAGAGGGAGAGGTTGAGGAATACTCCATCCAGCAGCAGCACAACAGCGTGGTGGTGATGGAGGAGTGTGGCAATCCTACAGGGCTTCGCCAAGCACCACGGGAGAGGAGATAGAGAGGGAGGGCTGCACCAATGAGAGAGATCAAATCGCGTGTTATGAGCAGCCCCTATGCCTCACTATATATAGGGGAGAGGGAGGAGGGTGCGCCCCCTCTAGGGTTCCCACCCCTAGGGGGGGGGCGGCAGCCCTAGATGGGAAAGGGGAGGCGGCCAAGAGGAGGTTTCCCTTCCCCCCAAGGCACCTAGGAGGTGCCTTCCCCTTGTGGGACTCTTCCCTCCTTAAAACCCTAGGCGCATGGGCCTCTTGGGGCTGGTGCCCTTGGCCCATGTAGGCCAAGGCGCACCTCCCACAGCCCATGTGGCCCCCCGGGGCAGGTGGCCCCACCCGGTGGACCCCCGGGACCCTTCCGGTGGTCCCAGTACAATACCGATGACCCCGAAACTTGTCCCGATGGCCGAAACAGGATTTCCTATATATAAATCTTTACCTCCGGACCATTCCGGAACTCCTCGTGACGTCCGGGATCTCATCCGGGACTCCGAACAACATTCGGTAACCACATACAAACTTCCTTTATAACCCTAGCGTCATCGAACCTTAAGTGTGTAGACCCTACGGGTTCGGGAGACATGCAGACATGACCGAGACGTTCTCCGGTCAATAACCAACAGCGGGATCTGGATACCCATGTTGGCTCCCACATGTTCCATGATGATCTCATCGAATGAACCACGATGTCAAGGACTTAATCAATCCCATATGCAATTCCCTTTGTCTAGCGGTATTGTACTTGCCCGAGATTCGATCGTCGGTATCCCGATACCTTGTTCAATCTCGTTACCGGCAAGTCTCTTGGCTCGTTCCGTAACACATCATCCCGTGATCAACTCCTTGATCACATTGTGCACATTATGATGATGTCTTACCGAGTTGGGCCCAGAGATACCTCTCCGTTTACACGGAGTGACAAATCCCAGTCTCGATTCGTGCCAACCCAACAGACACTTTCGGAGATACCCGTAGTGCACCTTTATAGTCACCCAGTTACGTTGTGATGTTTGGTACACCCAAAGCATTCCTACGGTATCCGGGAGTTGCACAATCTCATGGTCTAAGGAAATGATACTTGACATTAGAAAAGCTTTAGCATACGAACTACACGATCTATGAGCTATGCTTAGGATTGGGTCTTGTCCATCACATCATTCTCCTAATGATGTGATCCCGTTATCGACGACATCCAATGTCCATGGTCAGGAAACCGTAACCATCTATTGATCAACGAGCTAGTCAACTAGAGGCTTACTAGGGACATGGTGTTGTCTATGTATCCACACATGTATCTGAGTTTCCTATCAATACAATTCTAGCATGGATAATAAACGATTATCATGAACAGGGAAATATAATAATAACCAATTTATTATTGCCTCTAGGGCATATTTCCAACACAAACCTAGTCACGCTACAACACATAGACGTGGTCGATCCTTGGGTGGTAGAGCACAAAACCTTTATTGAGAAGACGTACAATGACCGAGGCCAACAGAGGACGGACGGAGATATAATCAAAGAACACAACTCATGTTTCACGCGTTGGTTCAAGGAGAAGCTTCTGTCCTACCCTTTACATGAGGATTCTTCCGCAGAAGAAAAACTCATATTCGCCTTGTCACAGGGTGCTGAGCACAACCTGATGACCTATGAGGCTTACGATATCAATGGCTACACATTCTACACCGAGGACAAGGACATGAAGAGCGATGGTTATCAGAACTCTAGGGTAACAATGGAATCCTACACCGGTAACGACAAGGACAGATACTACAGAAGGATCGAGGAGATCTGGGAGCTAAGCTACGCTGGAGAGAAGGTCCCGATGTTCCGTGTCAGATGGGCCAAGAGCGTCCTAAAAGAAGACCGGTATTTCACCACCATGGTTATACCCGAAGCCAAATCCAAGACCGCGGACGCAAACGTCACCGCGAAAAATGAGCCATGGGTACTGGCTTCCCAAGTGGACCAATGCTTCTTCATTACCGACCCGTCAAAGCCCAGTCGTGTTGTCGTGAGGAGAGGCAAAAGGAAGATCATTGAAATGGATGGAGTCACCAATGAGCAAGACTACGACAAGTATGGAAACCCGAAGATGGAACATGACAATGACGATGAAGTGCCATACACCACAAGAAGAAGCAGGACCAACGTCCGTTCCACACAAGAACTCCATTTGCGAAAAAGAAGGGCAAGAAGACTGTGAAAAGATAGCTAGCTAAGATCGATTGTATTTAAATCGTAGTCTTCATTTCTTGATTGTAATTCGACATATTGAAATGATATTTCTTCTGTTCTAGTCCTCATGAATATTTATTTATGTTTATTATGGTATTGAATTTCTAACTCACAAAAAGTATTGAATTTGTTAATATTTTTTGAACTCATGAATATTTTTAAATTTCATGCGCATGTTTTGAATTCATGAATATTTTTTCAAATTTTATGATATTTTTCATATTCATAAATGTTTTACCAATTCACAAATGAATGCAACTAAAAATCCAAAAAAACAAATTTGATGATATTTAAAAAAAATTATTACTGTTTTTATAAAAAATTATTACTGTTTCATATTCATGTTCATTTTCTAAAAAATTATTATATGCAACAAATAATAATAATAATAATAATAATTACTAATGGCGCACCGCTGGGTGGTGCGCCATTGATATCCAAAAAAAGTTATTTATGGCGCACCACTGGGTGGTTCGCCATTGCTATCCAAAAAAAAGTTACTTATGGCGCACCGCTAGGTGGTGCGCCATTGCCATCCAAAAAAAAGTTACTTATGGCGCACCGCTAGGTGGTGCGCCATTGCTATCCCTCCCCCGACTAAAATCCCCAATCCCCGATCCCCAATCTCACATCTCTCTCAGCCCCCCCCGCCAAATCACCGACGTTGTCGCCCCCCATCACGGTAGCCCCTCCACCATCCTCTGCCGCCCCAACAACCACTCCACTACCCCCGTCCACCACCGTCGTCGCCCCACTCCAGAGCAGCACCGTCGAGCACCCGTTTGACAGGGAGCACCACCATCGTCACCGAGCCACTTCACCGGCAGCCACCATCCTCGCGCGCTTCCTCCTCGAGCAGGCCTCCCCGCAAGCTTCACCGAGCAGCAAGCCGCGGGTCTGCCCCCTCCACACGCCCCTGAAGCAGCAAACCCTCGGCCCTCCTCTCCAGCGAGCAGATCTGCATCCTCAACATCTTTTCCCTGCACATACATGCCTCCTGTAATTCAAGTGACAGCCTGACAGGTGACATTTTGTTGCAATTTCTGTGTTTTTTTGTTCTGAATGTGCAGCTATGCAATGTGTAGAAGTGGTACAGGCATGTAGTTAGAACAAATCATCAATTTTTAAATGCTTTGATCATTTTTAAATGCTATCTTGTGATAATTCTAGTAAATCATAGCTTGCTTCAGTTTGTCATCATAAGTTGGTTAATTAGATTTTAGATTTATAAGAAACGGGGTCACTAGGTGCACCCTATAGCTAGCAGCTCTTGATTGAGGAGATTATGTAGCCACCAACATCTGTGACTGAAGTTAGTCCACAGTTCACCTAGTCCTTAGTTGCCCATGACAATGAATTTTTTTGCTTGCTGTAACAAGGTGATTGGTGAATGTGGATGATTTTTTTATCTTGTGAACTCATTGTACTGCTACAAGAAATTGGTATCATCATGGTGTAATTGACTGCTTGAGAAAACTGGGTAATTTGGCAGTAGAAACAACTGTTTTTAAGTCATTTTTAGATGATGATTGTTAGATGTCCTTGATGTAGCTGGTGTGGTGTGATAGAACTGGGTGTGGTGGTGGGTCCCTTGGTGTCAGTGAAGGTATTGGGTGGTGCAAAACTCCAGTTGCTTTGGTGCAGTTCTTGATGTGATGTGTGTAGCTCAAACTAGAGTTGGTGCCTGTGCCAAACTCCAAACTAAGCAATTGGCCACTGTGATCCTACTACTTTGGATGCTACTAGTTCTGATATGCTTGTTTTTTCTTCTGGCCACTGGCCGTTTTTATGCTGCATGACACTCCTAGTTCGTGGGGTGGATGGTCCATGGCTCATAGCTCAGAAGATGGATATATGGCTATTGAATTTGTTATAAGTTTGTGTTGTTATAAGTTTGTTGCTATCATGGGGTGGATGATCCTGCTGCTTTGTATATGGATATACTGCAATTTCATTTATGTTGTTATAAGTTTGTTGCTGTTAGCATGAGTTAACTTGCTGTCATTTATCGAAATTCAGAATGTGCTGGACTATATGTTCATTGGTACTACTTGTGATGCTGCTGCTGTACTACTTGGGAATTTTGTCAACTTATGATGCTGCTACTTGAAAGTGTGTTATATCGACTAGAGGGGGGGTGAATAGGCGATTTTTATGAAAGTCTTCAAAACCTGGAAGTTATGAAGACAAACGATAGAAATAAACCTATTACCCTGCAGCGGAAGGTAGACTACACTAGGCAAGCCATAGTCAAGTATTCAATAGAGTGAAAGCACAATGACTAATAGCAGCAATGTAGTAAGGATCAGGTAGGAAGATATTATGAAGCCAAACAGAACACACAGTCACTCAGTGAAGATAAAAGATAGTGCAATCATACAATGACTTCACAAGGAGTAACAGTACGTAAAGAGAAGGGAAGGATGAAACCAGTGACTCGTTGAAGACAATGATGTGTTGGACCAGTTCCAGTTGCTGTGACAACTATACGTCTAGTTAGGGCGGCTAGGTATTTAAACCTGAGGACACACAGTCCCGGACACCTAGTCCTGAACACGCAGCTCAGGACACCCAGTCCTCACCGTATTCCCCTTGAGCTAAGGTCACACAGATCTCGCCCAATCACTCTGGTAAGTCTTCAAGGTAGACTCCCAAACCTTCACAGACTTCGTTCACCGGCAATCCACAATGTCTCTTGGATGCTCAGAACGCGACGCCTAACCGGCTGGAGGATTCACAGTCCTCCAGTGTAATAAGTCTTCAGATCACACAGACAAGAAGACTTAAGTGATGCCTAATTCTCTTTGGCTCTGGGTGGTTAGGGCTTTATCCTCGCAAGGAATTCTCTCTCAAAAGCTTCGAGGTGGGTTGCTCTCAAACGACAAAAGCCGTATACTAACTCTGAGCAGCCAGCCATTTTTGGTTGTAGGGGGTGGGCTATTTATAGCCACTAGGCAACCCGACCTGATTTGTCCGAAATGACCCTAGATCACTAAGGAACTGACACGTGTTCCAACGGTCAGATTTCAAACTCACACGGCAACTTTACTTGGGCTACAAGCAAAGCTGACTTGTCCGACTCTGGACAAGATTTGCTCTCATAGTCTTCACTCGAAGACATAGGTTTTGGTTAAGCATCACTTCAGTCATTCTGAATGGTTCTCTTGGACCCCACTTAACAGTACGGTGGTTCCTATGACTCAACAAAGAAGAAGAAAAAGAACTACGAAAGATCTAAGTCTTCGAGCTCCATAGGCTTCATGCGATGTCTTCTCTTGTCATAGTCTTCAATGTGAATATCTTCATATACCACCTTTGACATCAGTGTCTTCATACATTTTTAGGGGTCATCTCTGGTAGGAAAACCGAATCAATGAGGGACTTCTACCTGTGTTATCCTGCAATTCTCACAAACACATTAGTCCCTCAACTAGGTTTGTCGTCAATACTCCAAAACCAACTGGGGTGGCACTAGATGCACTTACAATCTCCCCCTTTTTGGTGATTGATGACAAACTAGTTGAAGTTTTCAACGGGGAATATAATATGTGAAATTGTAAAGGATAAGGAATTGTCTTCATAAGTTGCAAGGGCTCCCCCTGAAGATGTGCATATAAGTAGTTTGCTTTTGGAATGCAAATGCACATGGCAGGTTGTGCTTATGGAGATCCTCTTCAACTTATGATGACAATCCACTATGCATGTGAAGGTATGTGAAGATAATGACATGCATAATGGAAAATGGACGTCTGCAAAATGATCTAAGTGCGGAATTTATCGTCGCACATGCGAAATTTATCACTGCATCACAAAATGGCAAATAGGTAGCAGACGACCATCGAGTTTAAGTGTTACAACTCAAAGAACCAAATGTATCAAAACGAGAGTTGTAAACACGAAGCAAAATATGAAGCACCCGCCCATATGGACCCGCTTGAAGACTATTAAACTCATATGCTTCTCCCCCTTTTGTCAGTAAGGACCAAAAAGGTTTGAAGACATAGAGCCTCTACTCGTTCCCATGAAGAGTAGGTGAAGCAGCAGGGTCGTTGGTGGTGTTCGGCGGTGTAGAAGAGCTTGGAGTAGTGTCGAAGCGTGCTGAAGGAGGCGGCGGTGAAGTAGCATCGTCGTCATCCTCGATCACTCTGGCATTTACAGTTGCAGCAGAGGAAGAGAACTCAGAGTCTTCAAGAGATGGAGTTCGTCGCAGCACTGCCCTTCGAGGAGGTGTGGAGTCAAACTTGAAGCGCTCAGAGAAGCCATCCTCTTGAAGATCATCTTCAGAACACATCAGCGTCAGCCCTTTCCATGTGCGTCGAGAGGTTTCATGAGCAACAAAGGCATTCTTGGTGGCAAGATTGCGAATGCGATTAACATCCACCAAGAGGCTTTGCATTTGACGCTTCAGCCAGTCATGATGCCTATCCTATTTCTGATGAAGAGCCACAAGAAGCTCTCGCTCATTGAGAACACGAGTGCACTTCTTGGGTCGTGGGGCAGTTGTACTGTTATTGGCTTCAGTGAGAGCAGGATGCGGTGCACGTGTAGTGCCAGCCAAAGGATACACATGAGTGACTGCTTCAACTCCTTCAATGTTCTGAGAAAAACTTTGATGCTCTGCATTCTAAGGACTTAGAGGTTCCTTGGCAGGCTCAGGATAGATGGCTTCAATAGACATATCCACATCAGGCAGAAAAATCCGATGATTGCGAGTAGATGGCTAATATGAGATAGCGGAGTGAAGTTTGATCAGCCGCATTACCCATGGGGCGTAGAACTTCAAGCCAAACAGATCAGAGCCTGATGCAGCAAGTTGGCGAATGAAGAAGTCCTGTGCATTGAAGCATTTTCCATGAAGAATATAAAAGACCAAAGTCTTCATTGCACCTTCTAGCTTGGCATGTGGAGAGTGCCCTTTGAAGGGCCAGAGAGTTCGCCTTATGATGTGATAAATAGTCCTTGGCAGATACTCTAGGTCTTCAACAAAGAACTCTTTGGGATATGCAGCATCTTGGGGTAATGGCTTCATCATACTGAGCATCTGACTCATGTTAGGTTCAGGCTTCTGAAAGATGCTCTCCACAGCTTCACTATGAAGTTGACAGCCAGATTCATAGAGATCGCCGGGAGTGGGTAGACCAGTGAGCTCAATGATGTCAAAGGCTTTGGCTTCGTGATGAACATTTCCTGTCATCCACTCCAGGACCCAAGTCTTCGGATCTCTGTTATACCCACGGATGTGAAGTGTGGCATAGAATTGGAGCAGCAACTCTTCATTCCAATGCTCTTGGTCAGTGACGAACGGCAGCAATCCAACCTCTTTGAAGCAATCCAGAGCTTCTTCCAGACAGGGCAGACCAGCTATTGCTTCAACGTCAAGACGCTTGTGTGGGAAGATGCGACCTTGATTGTATAGAATGCAGGAGTAATAGCTTCGCCGCGGATAGCTCCAGAACCGATCAGATGATATTCTTTCCCTTGAGTAGGGGTTCCTGGAGCTATTGAAGAATGTGTCGTTTGCTCTGAAGCCATTGATATTGAAGGATCCAGGTGCTGATGCAGGACCTGGGAACCTGGGCAATCTTGGGATTGGCTTCTGTACCTGAGGCCTGTGCTCAACATGATAGTCGAACTGAGGACCGGCAGCAGGCGCAGGAACAGAAGCAGTGGGATCAGTGGCTTCGCTGACTTCTGGTGCTTTTGTTGGTGAGGGCTCCACATTAGCTTCAGCCATGACAACGTCAGTGGCTTCATTGGTGTTGGTGGTGGCAGCCTCAAGATTTTCAACCTCCACTTGACGAGCTGGAGGGTCGGTCACAACCACGTTCTCCTCGAGAACCGCTTCTTGGTGGGACAGGGGAGTAGCAGCTTGTGGGACTTCTTCTTCATCGGCTGATGCAACCGGAATGTCTTCAGCAGCTTCAGCTTCAGACGCAGAGACTGGAGGCCTTGGTCCTTTGCGAAGCCTGCGCAACGCAGGCGACGCCTGTGTAGTTGGAGTTGGCTGGGCCTCAAAGCCTTCTTCCTCTTGTGGGCGATCAGCCCATGAAGCATCCTGAGCAATTGGCGTCAGAGGACGACCAATGCTGATGAGTTCGCTGTGCTCGGGCTGAGGAAGGATTGCACCACCTTCTACATGGTCATGGTGACCAATGTCGTCAGCAGCGATGGGATCAGCTGCTGGAAAGTCTTCAGCTTCATGAGCCTCTGTGAAAGTAGGCTCATGGATTGTCAGTTGGCGTTCAGCGTCAGGACGAACCATGGAAATGGGTTCAATAATCAAAGGCTCTGTGGGAGCAGCCCGTTCTTTCTTGGTCTTCCTCTTCTTCTTGGAGGGGGCAGTAGGAGAGGCTTCAGGATGTTTCCTCTTCCTGGCTTCAGCCTCAGCAGTCCTCGTCTTCTTCAGTTCTGAAGCGGTTGACCGGCTTTTTGGCTTCGAGCCAGTCATTCTAGTTGGGAAGACAATGGGATCTGCTTCCTGCCTTGGTGCGAGAGGTTCAGTCACAATGGGCTTCTTCTTCTGCTTAGCAGCCATCCTGGGATCAATGCCCGGACGCCCAAGGGCCTTGCGCTTCTTAGCTTCGTTGTAGCCTTGCACACACTTGTCAGCCAGGTTCTTCATACGCTCCCGAGAACCCTGAGCTTCTGCGCGTTTCTTGAGAAAGGCTTCTTTGAGCTCGTGCAGCATAATCTTGAAGTTTTTCACCTCTTGCATGCTAAGCTTGGCCATATGCTTCTTGAACTGAGCCTTTTCATAGTCAATCTTTTGCTTCAGTTCGACGATGCGCTGAGCGAGGGCTAGCTCTGAAGCAATGGCGCCATGGAAGGCGACACTGAGGCCAATGGGTAGTTGCAGATCTTCGAAGCTGATGTTTGGCGTGTCAAACCACTCATCAATGAAGTTGTGGATGATTGTTACATCAAAGAGAGGCAGATCATTGAAGATTTCTGCTTCTTCTTTGCTCTTGATGAGTTGCTCAAGAGCGTCATCTGCAAGATCTTCATCACTTGACAGATCAATGGCATCATTGCGCAGAATGGCCGCAGCTGTTAGCTCTTGGCCGGTGTGTGGCAGAGGCATCTTGACCTTCTGGGGCTTGGAGATGCGTGACAAATCTTTAGACTGCACACTGTCTTCAGGAGGTGCAGTTGCCAGTGGCTTCGCCCGTGAGATTTTTGGTGCAGAGGCCGGCTTTGAAGCTTTTGGCTGCTTCAGCTTCTTTGGCTTCGGCGCTGCAGGCGCTTCATCTGATTCAGCTTCATCTACAGGCTCATTCATGGCTGTCCCTTGAACCACGATGTGAGTGATGAGGCCTTCAAGATTGTAGAAGGGCCCAAGAAGATTGGGTTCAGCTTCGCGAGTTCCATCGGCACGGGGAGCAGAGGGACCAGGGTTGAAATCTAAACCCAAAGTCTTCTTGTTCTGCTTCGCTGAGTTCTGGGCAAACTGGAAGTTGCGCTTAAACAGATTGTCGTCACGAGACCATAGCAGGGACGATGGGTCAGCATCCGCAGGCTGTGGTCCATGGACCATGCAGGGATAGAAGCCTTGTTCAATGGCTTCATCTCTGGTCCTGGGTTGAAGATTTTTGTAGAGGATGTCTCCCCATGGTCGCTTGATGGCATTCTTTTCAGCATATTCCTTGGTCACAAATCTGTACTTGAACCACTGTTCTGCCCAATAGCGTCGAATCCATTGGATTCGCGTCTTGCGCTGATTGTAATCCTCTTCAGGATCTGTCTTGTACAGCTCTGAGAGGTCATCGGGCAGATCTCTTGATGTTTCTCCTCGACGCTTTCTGCCACCCTTCCTTGCTGATTTTTCTGAAGCCATGAACCTTAATCTGAAAGGCTTCAATACGTTCAGAGGCTTCAAAGGTTTTCGCTTGCTGGACAAACAGGAACTGGCTTCGGGAGAATTTATGTGATGCTGTAAGAATTCTGCAAATGAATGCAGACTATGAGAACCAAGGGATTCTCCCACGGACATGTACCTGTGACAGCATTAAGGTGCGAGGGAAGGGGAAGAGGTCATATGCATTCTCAGAAGATTTTGAAGATAAATCAGTTTAGAAGACATTGACCTCATCGTGCGAAGACATTCACTCATAGATAAGGAGTTGGTTCCAGATTTGTACGAATCCATGGATCAGTACAAGTGAGGAATCTAACTACTTTGTGAAGCATAAGTGAATATACTAGGCATGTTATGAGATGCAGTATGAAAGAGATCCAACTTGTGTGAATAGAAACTGCTTGTGGTAGAAAGTGATAAAGCTATAGGATCAAAGAGGCCGTAAAAGGAGGTTTTATTTACCACACGAAGAACTGCTAGACGGAGTGGAAGAGGAGGCCGAGCAGTTCGATCGTCCGTTCCCTAACTTGGTGACGGAGGACACCTACGGCGACGGCGAAGATGACGATGTTCGCGGTCGGCGTGAAGACGACGTCGGAGAGGTTGCGGTAGCGAAGCGCTTCGTCGCCGGCGTCGTCGAGGGCTAGCGGTGGCGCTAGGGTTCGTGCGAGAGTGGAAGAAGAGATAATGACTGCTGTGAGGTGTGTATTTATAGGTACAGGGGCGGCACTGCGTTATTACACAGGTGCCCCTGGCGATTCGCATCTGAGGAACACGTGGCCATCATGCAGCATATTGGGGTTTGTTCCACGTCCCACGCACGCCTGGATTGTCGGGTGGTCGTTCCCACTTCTCCGGGTTTCAGGTGGAGGAATGAGCATTGAAAACGGACTTAATGGTTGTCTCTGTATCTTCTGCTGACAAGGACGCAGAGAAGACATTCGACAGTTTCAATAGAATGCATATGATTTGGAGAGATAGAGTTTGAGATAGAAAGCATAGAGAGGTTAGGGTCTGATCACATTCATTTAGTTCAAAAGATTCAACAAGAAGACATAGCTATAAGTGAATGCTGTAGAGGACAGAACACTGGTATATATATATATAATAACATAGTGAAGATAATCATGAAGATATGTTGAGATTGAAGCCAATACCAAATGTGAAGACATAGCAAATGTAACGCCATGAGTGAAACACTTCAAACAGAACATTGGTGGTGGCGTTACCCACCGTGTAGGAAGTATTAGACCCGGACACGGCGCACAATTATCGTGGCGCTCCGAAGTCAAATTCCACATTAATGTATTCACACCTAGAATGTATGTCTTCATTGATTGAAGATATACTTTACTTCATGTGTTGCACATCTAAGTCATCAATATGCATAAGTGTTAGGATGTGTGCCTGATCACAGGACATTTGAGGATTCCAGGATATTTAGCTCACACCGTAACTTGCAAAATCTCTTCTCATCTAAGGGCTTGCTGAAGATATCTGCCAATTGCTCTTCAGTGTTGACGTGTATGATATCAATATCTTCCTTCACAACATGATCTCTGAGAAAGTGATGACGAATTTCAATGTGCTTTGTCTTCGAGTGCTGAACTGGGTTGTTGGCAATCTTGATGGCGCTTTCGTTGTCGCAGTAGAGTGGCACTTGCTTCAGATGAATGCCATAGTCCTTGAGTGTTTGCTTCATCCACAGAAGCTGAGCGCAGCAAGATCCAGCAGCAATGTATTCAGATTCAGCAGTGGAGAGAGATACATAGTTCTGCTTCTTTGAAGACCAACATACAAGTGATCGTCCCAGAAAGTGACATGTGCCTGATGTAGACTTGCGATCCACTTTGTCACCAGCATAATCAGCATCCGAGAATCCAACCAGATCAAACTCTGAGCCCTTTGGATACCATAATCCTAGAGTTGGGGTGTGAGCCAAATATCGAAGAATTCGCTTCACAGCTAAGTGATGCGACTCCTTTGGTGTTGCTTGGAATCGAGCACACATGCAAACACTAAGCATAATATCTGGCCTAGATGCACATAGATAAAGCAAAGAACCAATCATGGAGCGGTATACCTTTTGATCGAACTCTTTACCATTGTCGTCGGGACCCAGATGATGCTTGGCTGGCATTGGCATCGTGAAGCCTTTGCAGTCTTGCATACCGAACTTCTTCAGACAATCTTTGAGATACTTCTCTTGAGATATGAAGATGTCGTTGCATTGTTGTCGTATTTGGAGACCGACGAAGAACTTCAGCTCTCCCATCATGGACATCTGATATTGCTCTTGCATCATATATCCAAACTCTTCACTGTACTTCTGATTGGTGCAGCCGAAGATAATGTCATCCACATATATTTGGCACACAAACAGTTCACCATCATATGTCTTCGTGAAGAGAGTGGGGTCTAGGGAACCAGGTATGAAGCCTTTGCTCTTCAGGAAGTATTTGAGTGTGTCATACCAGGCCCGAGGGGCTTGTTTGAGGCCATACAGTGCCTTGTTGAGCTTGTATACCATGTCATGATGTTTCGGATCTTCAAAGCCAGGCGGTTGTGCAACATACACTTCTTCTTCAATCTTGCCATTGAGAAAGGCGCTCTTCACATCCATTTGATATAGAACTATGTTGTGATGATTGGCATAGGCCAGCAGTATGCGTATGGCTTCAAGTCTAGCCACAGGAGCAAATGTTTCATCGAAGTCAATGCCTTCCACTTGAGTATATCCTTGAGCAACGAGACGAGCTTTGTTTCTGACAACTTGACCATGCTCATCTTGCTTGTTGTGGTATATCCATTTGGTGCCTATTATGTTGTGCTTCCGAGGATCAGGACGCTTAACCAGTTCCCCATACATTATTCAGCTCAAACTGTTGAAGCTCTTCTTGCATAGCTTGAATCCATTCAGGTTCCATGAATGCTTCTTCAACTTTCTTGGGTTCTGTTATTGAGACGAATGCGAAGTACCCACAAAAAATTGCCAGCTGAGTTGCCCTTGATCGAGTGAGCGGACCGGGTGCATTGATGCTGTCAATTATTCTCTCAATCTGCACTTCATTGGCAACACGAGGATGTACAGGGCGAAGGTTTTGCTCTTGCTGATCATTGTCATTGTTAGTGGGATTGTCTTCACGCTGAGCATTGTCTTCAGGTTGATCAGGTGCGGAGATGATAAGTTCCTCTTCAGGTTGAGCTTCAGAGGGTATGATTTCTCCGGTTCCCATAAGCTTGATTGATTCGCTGGATGGAACTTCATCTAGCATATTTGGGAGGTGCTCTCTTTGTGAACCGTTAGTCTCATCAAACTGCACATCCACTGTTTCAACCACTTTATAATGAAAGAGATTGAACACTCTATAGGAGTGCGAATCCTTTCCATATCCAAGCATAAAACCCTCATGTGCTTTTGGTGCAAATTTTGAAGTGTGATGTGGATCCTTGATCCAGCACCTGGCACCAAATACTCTGAAGTAACTGACATTTGGCTTCTTGCCAGTAAGGAGCTCATAAGATGTCTTGTTCAGAAGCTTGTGAAGATAAACACGATTGATTGTATGGCATGCAGTATCAATGGCTTCAGGCCATAATTTTCTTGGAGTCTTGTATTCTTCAAGCATCGTTCGGGCCATCTCAATGAGTGTTCTGTTCTTGCGTTCGACGATGCCATTTTGCTGTGGGGTGTATGGGGCTGAGAATTCATGTGTGATGCCCAAGGTATCAAGATATGTATCAAGGCCAGTGTTCTTGAATTCGGTGCCATTTTCACTTCTGATGTGAATTATCTTGGCGCCATAATTGTTCATTCCTCGATTGGCGAAGCGTCTGAAGACATCCTGCACTTCAGTCTTGTAAAGGATTATGTGCACCCAAGTATATCTAGAATAATCATAACCAATAACAAAGCCATAGAGGCAAGCAGTAGTAGTAAGAGTTGAGTAATGAGTGGGACCGAAAAGATCCATGTGGAGCAGTTCGAAGGGTCGAGTGGTTGTCATGATTGTCTTCGAGGGATGTTTGGCCCTCGTCATCTTCCCTGCTTCACAGGCACCGCATAAGTGATCTTTCTTGAACTTGACGCCCTTGATGCCTATGACATGCTTCTTCTTTGCAAGGGTGTGGAGGTTCCTCATGCCAGCATGCCCTAGCCTCCGATGCCAGAGCCAACATTCTGAAGCCTTTGCTAGAAGACATACGGCAAGCTGTGGTCCTGTCGAAAAATCTACCACGTATAAATCATCTTTCCGATACCCTTCAAACACTAGAGACTTGTCAGATTCCATTAGTACAAGGCAGCGATATTTTCCAAATATTACGATCATGTTCAAATCGCAAAGCATTGAGACAGACATTAAGTTGAAGCCAAGGGATTCAACAAGCATGACTTTATCCATGTGTTGATCCTTTGAGATTGCAACTCTACCTAGACCCAATACCTTACTTTTACCAGTGTCAGAAAATGTGATGTGACTCTTGTCGGATGGACGTAAGGTTGAGTCCATAAGAAGGCTTCGTTTGCCAGTCATGTGGTTGGTACACCCACTATCAATAATCCATTCTGAAGACGCCGGTGTCGTACCCTACAGTGCAGTTAGGGGGATAGGCTTCACGAAGAGAATTGTGAAGCAAAAACATTTGACGAACCAGTGGGTTATGAAAGCTTAGATCCAGATTAGTACTGATAGGGAGAGTAGCAAGCGATTCAGGAACGAAGTACATAGTAAGACCATTCGGGCATTTGATCTTGCGCCCTACAAGATGTTTAAGGTCCCCAGCAATAGCGTCAGACGATTTTGGTTTTCTGCTGGAGACCTTTCCCTGCAAAAGAGAGTTAAGCTTTCTTAGCCACCCACATCTTCAAGGGTGGCTTAGAAGCAATAAGTCTAAGTGCAGCGTCTGAGAACTTTGGCTTTGGAGCCCTAGCAAAAAGTCTTGCAGGCGGACAATAGTACTCATAAGAATACGCAGAATAGTTCTTGGTCTTATGAACATGGCGGTTTGATGAACCGCGCTCATATTCATAGGCCTGAGTATGGTTTCCCTGCAAAACATTTGCGTTAGTGCGACTCAGGTGAGTCCTCTGTCTGTATGAAGCCTTTGGACCGTATGAAGCCTGTGGTCTGAGGTTTGTCTTCTTCACGTGTGGTGTCATGATGACATTCACAGGAAGATTCTCCAGACACTTTTTCGGAACCCAGATCTTCTTCATAGGCGGTCCATTCCTGCAGTTAGTACCAATGTACCTGGCAAACACTTCACCATTCTGATTCTTAAACAGTTTATAGTTTGCATCAAAGGATTCATCAATGACAATGGGGTTTGCACAAGTGAAGCCAGATAGATTGGATAGATCTGTTGAAGATTCCTTTGCAGCAACCCATGTGGTTTTGGGGTACTGCTCAGGTTTCTAGTAAGAGCCATCAGCATTCATTTTCCTTACGAACCCAACACCCTCTTTCCTCGGGTTTCGGTTCAAGATCTGCTTTTTGAGGACATCACATAGTGTCTAATGCCCTTTAAGACTTTTGTACATCCCTGTTTCAAGCAATGTCTTCAACCTAGCATTCTCATCAGCAATAGCAGTGGAATCCTCAGCAGAGGGGTTAGTTCCCACATCAACAGTTGAAGATATTGCAACAGTAGCAGTAGTAGAACATTCAGCAACAGTAGTAGCATTATCACGCTCAATGCACTTAAGACATGGTGGTTCAAATCCTTCCTGAGCGGAACTGATCTGTTTGGAGCGAAGTGACTCATTTTCCTTTTGAAGATCTTCATGAGCCGCTCTCAATTTCTCAAGATCTTGCTTCCTTTGAAGATAATCATAGGAAAGCTTTTCATGAGTTGTTGAGAGCGTTTCATGATGACTTTCAAGTTCCTCATACTTAACGTGAAGATTTTTTATGTCTTCAATTAAGGACTCAGAACGAGTCATTTCAGCGCCTAACAGATCATCGCTTTTGTCTAACAGTTTTTGAATATGTTCCATGGCTTTTTGTTGTTCAGTTGCAATTTTAGCATGTGGGTTTTGAACCACAATTAGAGTCATCGTCACTAGATGTTTGATAGTGAGTAGTGCGTGTGTTTACCTTGGCATTGTGTGCCATGAAGTAGTAGGTAGGAGCGGAGTGGTCCTTGTCATTTGCATCAGTGCAGGTGATGAAGTCATTGTCTTCAGTGTTGAAGATGGACTTGGCAACGTATGCTGTAGCCAGACTTGCGACGCCAGAATCGGACTCCTCCTCAGACTCCACCTCCGCCTCCTCAGAAGCAGACTCCTCCTCTGAATCCATTTCCTTGCCAACAAACGCACGTGCCTTGCTAGATGAGCTCTTATTGTGTGATGAAGACTTTGAAGAAGACTTTGAGTATTTCTTCTTCTCCTTGTTGTCAGAGTCATATTCCTTGCTCTTCTTCTTCTTTTTGTTCTCATTGTCCCACTGCGGACACTCAGAGATGAAGTGGCCAGGTTTTTTGCACTTGTGACATGTTTTCTTCTTGTAGTCATGAAATGAGGCTTCATCATTCCTTGAGCTTGATCGAGAAGACTTTCTGAAGCCTTTCTTCTTGGTGAATTTTTGGAACTTCTTCACAAGCATAGCAAGTTCCCTTCCAATGTCTCCAGGATCATCAGAACTGCTGTCAGATTCTTCTTCAGATGAGGAGACAGCTTTTGCCTTCAAGGCATGAGTTCGCCCATAGTTTGGACCGTAGATATCTCTTTTCTCAGAAAGCTGAAACTCATGTGTGTTGAGCCTCTCAAGTATGTCAGACGGATCGAGTGTCTTGAAATCAGGATGTTCTTGAATCATCAGGGCTAGGGTGTCAAATGAACTGTCAAGTGATCTCAGTAGTGTCTTGACGACTTCATGCTTGGTGATCTCAATAGCGCCAAGGGCTTGAAGCTCATTCGTGATGTCGGTGAGTCGATTAAATGTGATCTGAACATTCTCATTGTCATTTCTCTTGAAGCGGTTGAAGAGGTTGCGAAGGACACTGATTCTCTGATCTCTCTGGGTTGAGACGCCTTCGTTGACTTTGGAGAGCCAGTCCCAGACTATCTTAGATGTTTCCAAAGCACTCACGCGGCCATACTGTCCTTTGGTCAGATGACCACAGATGATATTCTTGGCAGTAGAGTCTAGTTGAACGAACTTCTTGACGTCAGTAGCAGTGACACCTTCTCCAGCCTTGGGAACGCCGTTCTTGACGACATACCATAGGTCGACGTCAATGGCTTCAAGATGCATGCGCATCTTATTCTTCCAGTAGGGATATTCAGTTCCATCAAAGACGGGGCACGCAGCGGAGACTTTGATTATCGCTGCAGTCGACATAGCTAAAACTCCAGGTGGTTAAACCGAATCACACAGAACAAGGGAGTACCTCGCTCTGATACCAATTGAAAGTGCGTTATATCGACTAGAGGGGGGGGGTGAATAGGCGATTTTTATGAAAGTCTTCAAAACGTGGAAGTTATGAAGACAAACGATAGAAGTAAACCTATTACCCTGCAGCGGAAGGTAGACTACACTAGGCAAGCCATAGTCAAGTATTCAATAGAGTGAAAGCACAATGACTAATAGCAGCAATGTAGTAAGGATCAGGTAGGAAGATATTATGAAGCCAAACAGAACACACAGTCACTCAGTGAAGATAAAAGATAGTGCAATCATACAATGACTTCACAAGGAGTAACAGTACGTAAAGAGAAGGGAAGGATGAAACCAGTGACTCGTTGAAGACAATGATGTGTTGGACCAGTTCCAGTTGTTGTGACAATTGTACGTCTGGTTAGGGCGGCTAGGTATTTAAACTTGAGGACACATAGTCCTGAACACGCAGCTCAGGACACCCAGTCCTCACCGTATTCCCCTTGAGCTAAGGTCACACAGACCTCGCCCAATCACTCTGGTAAGTCTTCAAGGTAGACTTCCAAACCTTCAAAGACTTCGTTCACCGGCAATCCGACTCTGGACAAGATTCGCTCTCATAGTCTTCACTCGAAGACATAGGTTTTGGTTAAGCATCACTTCAGTCATTCTGAATGGTTCTCTTGGACCCCACTTAACAGTACGGTGGTTCCTATGACTCAACAAAGAAGAAGAAAAAGAACTACGAAAGATCTAAGTCTTCGAGCTCCATAGGCTTCATGCGATGTCTTCTCTTGTCATAGTCTTCAATGTGAATATCTTCATATACCACCTTTGACATCAGTGTCTTCATACATTTTTAGGGGTCATCTCTGGTAGGAAAACCGAATCAATGAGGGACTTCTACCTGTGTTATCCTGCAATTCTCACAAACACATTAGTCCCTCAACTAGGTTTGTCGTCAATACTCCAAAACCAACTAGGGGTGGCACTAGATGCACTTACACTGCTGTACCCCGAGAGGCCCTTGAGTTTGCCGGAATGTCGATTAACTTCCATTCCGGCAAATTCGGGTACTCCATATGTCCTATTTTCAGCAAAGGTCGTGCTGAAATTTTCCGTGAATTTTAGCATGACTTTGCTAAAAATAGGACATATGGGGTACTTACGACTAATGCATTGGCCGGGGTACCTTAGTACTTAATTAAGTAGGATCAACTGCCCCTTTATTCTTGCTGCATTAAACCATAGGTGGCAATAGAGCCAAGTGATTAGGCCCAACTTAGAATTCTCCTTCCCTTTTCTTGATAGGGTATATTATTAGAAGATACCCATATATATCAGTCAACCTAAGGTGCCTCGACATCGATAAACCCTAAATGATGAAAACTTAACTTAGCATTTAGGGTGCCTCAGCGTCAACAAACCCTAAATGATAAAACCTTGGCTTTTAGGGTGCCTCTGTGTCGATAAAAACATAAATGATGAAAGCTTAGACTTTTAGGGTGCCTTGGCGTCGACAAACCCTAAATGATAAAAGCTTAGCTTTTCGGATGCCTCGGTGTCGACAAACCCTAAATGATGAGACCATGATCTTGTTTCTTGACAATAGACAACTTTTTGACCAAACTTTTTTCCTATTTAGAGCGAAACATGGCCCACAACGAGGAGGCTGGCGGTTTGGGCAAGGAATTCTGGGAGCTGTCCTAGGAGATGGAGGAAGAACCTCACCGCTATGAGGACGCCGCGGAAGACACCGATCCTGACTACACAACCCCTAGTGGCGTCGGGGATGACACCACTGATGGTGCCACCGAGGATGCCACCACTGATGATGGCAGCGCACGCACAAATGGCAGCCAACCGAAGAGGCAATGGAAGGACCGGCGCCCGAACATGCTCGGCACCGTCAAGGAGGAATTTACTGAAGTGTCCTCCGAGGGGCATCCAACGGCACCCAAAGATATAGTCAAGGGGTACGCGGGACAGCTCGGGTGCATTCTCCGGAGCACCGTCTCGATCAACACCGAGAACCTAAGGCATCGTGACCAAGGGAATTTGCGCAACCTCCTCTTCATGAAGCTGCACGAACGATACAAGTTCCCCGGTGACTTCGCAAACACACGCCTCTCAGGGAATAAAGTGAACAATGCCGCCCTCATGAAGATGAGCACGGCCCTGGCTACTTGGAGAGCCTCGGTGAAGAGCATGATTGAAAAAGGTGATAGTTATGAGAAGATCAAGGAGAAAAATCCTTCGATCAGCGAAGATGACTACAGGGAGTTCAAGATCAAGTCCGTGAGCAACGCATCTGCGGAATCAAGTCAGTGGGGGAAAGATATGCGGGACTTGAACTTAGGGGTCCACAAACTTGGTCCCAGCAGTTACAGAGTGGCGGAACCTATATGGGACAAGGAGGACGCGGAGCGTGCCGAGCAAGGCCTACTGCCCCTCTTCGAGAAATACCGTGACAAGCAGACTAGGAACTATGTCTGGGCCCGGTACAAGATTGACCCAGTAACCAAGGAGCTTACCACGAATCCAAAGACCAAGGCACTTGAGCGTGTTCTGGTAAGGAATACACCCCCACGTAATTAGCTCCATATGGTTGCATTCTAATTAATGAAGCCAAATTTCTAAATGGTTCACCTTCCTTCCGCAGGACACTGAAAGCAGTAGTGCGGGGTCGTCTCAGAGCTCCACTTTCGACACCCCTTTAAATAGGGCGTGATACGTCTCCATCGTATCTATAATTTTTGACTGTTCCATGCCAATATTATTCAACTTTCATATACTTTTGGCAACTTTTTATACTATTTTTGGGACTAACATATTGATCCAGTGCCCAGTGCCAGTTCCTGTTTGTTGCATGTTTTTTGTTTCACAGAATATCCATATCAAACGAAGTCCAAACGCAATAAAAACTGACGGAGATTTTTTTGGAATATATATGATTTTGGGGAAGAAGAATCCACGCGAGACGATGCTCGAGGGGCCCACGAGGTAGGGGGCGCGCCCTGGGGAGGCAGGCGCGCCCCTGACCCTCGTGGCCACCCAGTAAGGCGGTTGATGCCCTGCTTTCGCCGCAAGAAAGCTAATTTCTGGATAGAGATCGTGTCAAAATTTCAGCCCAATCGGAGTTATGGATCTCCGGGAATATAAGAAACGGTGAAAGGGAAGAATCTGGGAACGCAGAAACAGAGAGAGACAGAGAGACAGATCCAATCTCGGAGGGGCTCTCGCCCCTCCCGTGCCATGGAGGCCATGGACCAGAGGGGAAACCCTTCTCCCATCTAGGGAGAAGGTCAAGGAAGAAGAAGAAGGAGGGGGTCTCTCTCCCCCTCGCTTCCGGTGGCACCGGAGTGCCACCAGGGGCCATCATCATCACCGCGATCTACACCAACACCTCCGCCATCTTTACCAACATCTCCATCACCTTTCCCCCTCTATCTACAGCGTTCCACTC
This sequence comes from Triticum urartu, assembly GCF_003073215.2. Classification (NCBI taxonomy): domain Eukaryota; kingdom Viridiplantae; phylum Streptophyta; class Magnoliopsida; order Poales; family Poaceae; genus Triticum; species Triticum urartu. The sequence continues at coordinate 485,944,307 of NC_053024.1, forward strand.
TCCCGCAACCCGCTGTACCCTCTACTTGAACATGGTGCTTTATGCTTCATATTATTATCCAATGATGTGTTGCCATCCTATGATGTCTGAGTAGATTTTTGTTGTCCTATCGGTGGTTGATGAATTGCTATGATTGATTTAATTTGCTTGTGGTTATGTTGCTGTCCTTTGGTGCCCATCATATGATTGCGCGCGTGGATCACACCCTAGGGTTAGTTGTATGTTGATAGGACTATGTATTGGAGGGCAAGAGTGACATAAGCTTCAACCTAGCATAGAAATTGATGCATACGGGATTGAAGGGGGACCAATATATCTTAATGCTATGGTTGGGTTTTACCTTAATGAACATTAGTAGTTGCGGATGCTTGCTAATAGTTCCAATCATAAGTGCATAGAATTCCAAGTCAGGGATGACATGCTAGCAGTGGCCTCTCCCACATAATACTTGCTATCGGTCTAGTAAAGTAGTCAATTGCTTAGGGGCAATTTCGCAACTCCTACCACCACTTTTCCACACTTGCTATATTTACTTTATTTTTTCTTTATCTAAACAGCCCCTACTTTTTATTTACGTACTCTTTATTATCTTGCAAACCAATCCAACAACAGCTACAAAGTACTTCTAGTTTCATACTTGTTCTAGGTAAAGCGAACGTGAAGCACGCGTAGAGTTGTATCGGTGGTCGATAGAACTTGAGGTAATATTTGTTCTACCTTTAGCTCCTTGTTGGGTTCGACACTCTTACTTATCGAAAACTGTTGCGATCCCCTATACTTGTGGGTTATCAAGACCTTTTTCTGGCGCCGTTGCCGGGGAGCAATAGCGTGGGGTGAATATTCTCGTGTGTGCTTGTTTGCTTTATCACTAAGTAATTTTTATTTGTTGTTCTTAGTTGTTATCTATCTTTAGTTATGGATATGGAACACGGAATACCAAAAAAATTAGGTGCACTTGCTACTCATGGAGATGGGGAACCTCCTAAAACCCTCGATGCTGGTTATGTGAAAAATATTATGTACTAATTTAATAATCCAGAGAAAACCCCATTCAATTATTTAATGGGGGTAACGTTGGATCAACGTGAATACTTTAGGGATTACCGCTTGACACAAAAAGGGAAACTATTATGGAATCAAATTCATATATTGAATTGGTATGCTAGGCAACTATGCTTGAGATATGATTATACTTGTTGCTCTAAGGTGAAGGCTCCACACCTTCCCTTTTCATGTGAATTTAATGATAATGAAACCTTAGATTCTTATGCTAATGGTATATATGATTACTATGATGTGGAACAAATAGAAGAATTTGTTGCTTTTAATGGTGCTTATGAAATTGAATCTATGTTTAAAGAGTTTGAAGATTTTGATGATGTTGTTTATAGACCTGAAAATTTAGCTATCCTGAAATATTGTTATGAGAATTATGAATACAATTACGAAATTAATGCGCTTATTAAGAAAGTATCCGCTGTCCGAGAAGAGATTAATATTTTGCAGGAATCTATGGAAGAAGAAGTTGATGAAACTGTGAGCTCATTGGATGAAAAAGATGAGGAGGAGAGCGAAGAACAAAAGGAGGAAGAGCGGATTGATCACCCGTGCCCACCTTCTAATGAGAGTAACCCTTCAACTCATACATTGTTTAATTTCCCTTCGTGCTTACCGAAGGATGAATGCTATGATAATTGCTATGATCCCGTCGATTCTTTTGAAATATCCCTTTTTGATGATGCTTGCTATGCTAGTGGCCAAGATGCCAATATGAATTATGCTTATGGAGATGAACTTGCTATAGTTCCTTATGTTAAACATGAAATTATTGCTATTGCACCCACACATGATAGTCCTATTATCTTTTTGAATTCTCCAAACTACACTATATCGGAGAAGTTTGCTCTTATTAAGGAATATATTGATGGGTTGCCTTTTACTATTGCACATGATGATTTTGATGAATATAATATGCATGTGCTTGCTGCTCCTACTTGCAATTATTATGAGAGAGGAACTATATCTCCACCTCTCTATGTTTCCAATATGATAAAATTGCAAGAAACTGTTTATACTATGCATTGGCCTTTACTTTGTGTGCATGAATTGTTCTTTTATGACATGCCGATGCATAGGAAGAGAGTTAGACTTCGTTATTGCATGATATATGTTACTTTGTGCTCACTACTAAATTATAAATCATTGTTAATTAAAATTGGCTTTGATATACCTTGGGATCCGGGTGGATTCATTACTTGAGCACTATATGCCTAGCTTAATGGCTTTAAAGAAAGCGCTGCCAGGGAGACAACCCGGAAGTTTTAGAGAGTCATTTATTTCTGTTGAGTGCTTTTATATAGTTTAAAAACAACAAAAATAAAGAGTGGAACCCAAAAAAATTTCAAAAAGGAAAGCGAAAGTGAGAAAGACAAGCATTGTTGAAGTGGGAGCTAGCCTTGAACTTTGTTCATGCTCACGGAAACTTTGTGAATCTTGATTGCAGAAAATTTTCAATAAAAATAATTATCCCCTTGTACAATTCCATTGTATTATAAAAATAATATGCCAAGGTTTGCCTTTAGGACGTTTACATTTGCTTGATGGTTTGTACGGCACAGGACAGAAACTTTGGCTGTACTGCGCGATTTTACATTTTTAGCTGGAACGTCAAATAGTTCTGATTCTTTTTGCACTGTCTTCATATACAAAGTTTTTATTTTTTCTAATTTTTGTAGAATTTTGCAAGTAACAGGAGTATGGTGAATGTTCAGAGTATTACAGACTGTTCTGTTTTGGACAGATTCTGTTTTTGATGCATAGTTTGCTTGTTTTGATGAAACTATCGAATTATATCAGTGGATTAAGCCATGAAAAAGTTATATTACAGTAGACACAATGCAAAAACAAAATATGAATTGGTTTGCAACAGTACTTAGAGTAGTGATTTGCTTTATTATACTAACGGATCTTACCGAGTTTTCTATTGAAGTTTTGTGTGGATGAAGTGTTCGATGATCGAGAAGGTCTCGATGTGAGAAGAAGGAAGAGAGGCAAGAGCTCAAGCTTGGGGATGCCCGAGGCACCCCAAGTAAATATTCAAGGAGACTCAAGCGTCTAATCTTGGGGATGCCCCGGAAGGCATCCCCTCTTTCTTCAACAAGTATCGGTATGTTTTCGGATTCGTTTCGTTCATGCGATATGTGCAATCTTGGAGCGTCTTTTGCATTTAGTTTTCATTTTTCTTTTATGCACCATGCTGGTATGAGATAGTCCTTGGTTTATTTATAGAATGCTCATTGCACTTCACTTATATCTTTTGAGTATGGCTTTATAGAATGCTTCATGTGCTTCACTTATATCATTTGAAGCTTGGATTGCATGTTTCTCTTTACATATACGACCGCCATCTATAGAATGCTCTTTTGCTTCACTTATATTTGTTAGAGCGTGGGCATATCTTTTGTAGAAAGAATTAAACTCTCTTGCTTCACTTATATCTATTTAGAGAGATGACAGGAATTGGTCATTCATATGGTTAGTCATAAAATCCTACATAAAACTTGTAGATCACTGAATGTGATATGTTTGATTCCTTGCAATAGTTTTGTGATATAAAGATGGTGATATTAGAGTCATGCTAGTGGGTGGTTGTGAATTGTAGAAATACTTTTGTTGAGGTTTTTGATTCCCGTAGCATGCACGTATGGTGAACCGTTATGTAACGAAGTCAGAGCATGATTTATTTATTGATTGTCTTCTTTATGAGTGGCGGTCGGGGACGAGCGATGGTCTTTTCCTACCAATCTATCCCCCCTAGGAGCATGCGCGTAGTACTTTGTTTCGATGACTAATAGATTTTAGCAATAAGTATGTGAGTTCTTTATGACTAATGTTGAGTCCATGGATTATACACACTCTCACCCTTCCACCATTGCTAGCCTCTCTAGTACCGCGCAACTTTCGCCGGTACCATAAACCCACCATATACCTTCCTCAAAACAGCCACCATACCTACCTATCATGGCATTTCCACTACTAGGAAAAGGGCTATAGATAGGATTGACACTAATGGCGCACCAGGGAAGTAGTGCGCCACTACTATATACTAATGGCGCACCAGTTGGTGATGCGCCATTAGTGTGGAAGACACTAATGGCGCACCAGAAAACAGGTGTGCCACTAGTGATAATTTTTTTATTTTTACATACATACTAATGGCGCATCCTATGTCTGGTGCGCCATTACTAGTTCTAACTAGTAATGGCGCACCAGGCATGGAGTGCGCCAGTACTGAATTTTTTTTATTCTTTTTTTTGCAAAACTACTAATGGCGCACCGCCTCACCGTGCGCCATTACTAGTTTAAACTACTAATGGCGCACCCTGTAGAAGTGTGCCATTAGTATATATATATATATTTTACTTTTCTGCAAAACTACTAATGGCGCACCACCTGCAGGTGCGCCATTAGTAACCAGGGTTACTAATGGCGCATGTGCAGGTGGTGCGCCATTAGTAACCTGGGACCCCAACAAGATATTTTGGACAGCCCCACACCTACCCACTCACTTCCCCACTTCATTCCATCCACCTCCTTCTCCAAGCTTTCGGCTGCCTCCTCCTCCTCACCTCATTTCCACCATAGATTCATCAAAATTAAGTGGTGAAATTACCTTTTTTGATAGGTAAGTAAGGGGAAAGCTATCTTCATGATGTAGATCTACTTTTTTTCTCCCTAGCTCGCTCCAACAACATGCACATGCACTTTTTGTGGCCTAGCTAGATCTATGTATGTTTGTGGTGTTGCATGTGTTTGTGGTGTTGCATATATGTTTGTGTTTGCAGGTATCGGTATTTGAAATGCGACAGTTGCCAATATTTTGCCGGAATGTTGATTCGTTTCCGTTTCGGCGAGAATTTTGGCACTATGCATTCTTTTTTGTCCTATTTTTAGGGAAGGTCATGCCAAATTTTTTGTTGGTTCTAAAATATCGTTTTGCTCTACCCCGCAGGCGACCATGGTCCACACGATGACCGAAGGCATCGTGAATAGGTTTTTGAGCTCCGCGAAGGCCGAGATGCTTCAAAAGAACGAGACGGAGATAAGATGTCCGTGTCGAAGATGCAAGCTGAAGAGCCTTATTGCGGACCCGGATTCCGGGCAGGTGCGGGACCACCTGCTCTTGCGTGGTTTCATGGATGGCTATCGGTGGCAAGGTTATGAAGATGACTATGAAGTCGTCCATGGGGGCCGGGCAAGAAATGAGGAAGGGCAACAAGACAAGTACCACCACGGCGAGGGCGGGCGAGAAGACAAAGAATCTCTAGGACATGATCACGACGGTGATGCTATACATAGTCATCATGTAGAAGATGTCGTACATGATGATGAGGAAGATCAAGACGAAGGGCATGATCATGAAGATGAAGATGCCGGAGCAGACGACGATGGAGGCTGGGTGCAGGACCCTCATATTCAAGAGCTGCTTCTCAAGCAGACGGATAACGCAAGAGCTGCCGCCCGAGAGAAAGCCAAGCTGGATCAACTGGAGATAGACGCGGTTACTCCATTGTATGAAGGATGCAGGCCCGAGGATACCCGCCTGAAAGTAACGCTCATGGCTCTGGAGATGAAGGTAAAACACAAAATGACCGACGCATGCTTCGACGAGAACATGTCATTCTGGCACGAACGTCTTCCCAAGGGGAACAAGTGCCCGACCAGTTTCGAGGAGGCGAAGAAAATCGTGTGTCCTCTGGATTTACCGCACGTGAAATACCATGTGTGCATGAACAATTGCATCATTTATCGGGACGAGCACGCGGAGTCTACCATATGTCCGGTGTGCGGCGTCACTCGATACAAGAAGAGGAAGAAAGCTCCTCGAAAATCGGTGTGGTACTTTCCGATCACTCCTTGTCTGCAGCGGTATTTCGCGGACCCTAAGGTAGCAAAGCTCCTGCGTTGGCACGCGGATAGGGAGGAGAAGAAGCGGGAAGATGACGGAAATGATCCGGAGATAAATAAAAAAGACAAGATGCTGAGTCACCCTAAGGATGCGAGCCAGTGGCAAGCGTTGAACTTCGAATACCCAGAATTTGGGAAGGATCCAAGGAACATCGTGCTGGGCGCAAGCACCGATGGAGTCAATCCGTTTGGCAGCCAGAGAAGCACACATAGCACGTGGCCTGTGTTTGTGTGGATGTACAACCTTCCCCCCTGGTTGTGCATGAAGAGGAAATACATTCACATGAGTATGCTAATTGAAGGGCTGAAACAACCAGGGAACGACATCAATCTATATCTGGGGCTGCTAAAAGAGGAGCTAGACACGCTGTGGAAAACGCCAGCCAATACGTGGGACGCCGCAGAGAAAGAATATTTCCCTATGAGAGCCGCACTACTCACGACGGTGCACGACTATCTCGGTTACGGATATCTCGCGGGGCAGGTAGTCCACAGATTTTCTGGATGCGTAAGGTGCATGGATGACACAACGTATCGCCAGCTAGATAGAGATCCCGGGTCTTCGAAAACCGTGTTCATGGGACATCGAAGGTGGCTTTGCGACGATGACCCATGGAGGAAACGCAAGGATCTGTTCGATGGTGAAACCGAACCCCGAAAACGCCCGCGTACGAGGAGCGGCGAGGAAATAGACGAGCTGTTGAAAAATTGGAAAGATTGCCCACTGCCGGGAAAGAAGCAAAAGGCGCCAGAGCCGGGAAAGAAGCGAAAGGCACCAGAGCCGCTGCTGAAGGTATGGAAAACGAGGTCTGTTTTCTGGGACTTGCCGTACTAGAAGATCCACCGTGTGCCTCACAGCCTTGATGCCATGCATATCAAGAAGAACGTGTGCGAGAGTCTGCTTGGTACCCTGCTCAACATGCCAGAGAGGACCAAAGATGGGCCGAAAGCAAGGGCAGACTTGAAATCAATGGGCATCAGGCAGGAGCTTCATGCTAATGATGATGATGAGGTGAAGAAGGACACACAAACTCGTCGCAAAGGCAAAAAGGCCAAGAAGACTGGAAGTGACTACCCTCCCGCGTGCTTCACTCTAAGTCAGGACGAGATCGAGCAATTTTTCACCTGCCTCATAGGAGTAAAACTTCCTTATGGTTACGCGGGGAAGATAAGCAGATACCTAGACCCAGCGAAGCAGAAGTTCAGCGGGATGAAGTCTCACGACTGTCACGTGCTGATGACGCAGATACTTCCAGTTGCAATCCGTGGGATCATGGACGCGCACGTCCGTCAAACGCTATTTGGCCTATGCAACTTTTTCGACGTCATCTCTCGGAAGTCGATTGGCGTGAGGCAACTCAGAAGGCTACAGGAAGAGATCATGGTGATACTATGCGAGCTTGAGATGTACTTCCCACCCGCATTCTTCGCCGTTATGGTGCATCTGCTGGTCCATATCGTGGAGGATATCATCCAACTCGAGCCGACGTTCTTGCACAGCATGATGCCGTTCGAAAGGATGAATGGTGTCATCAAAGGATACGTTCGCAACATGTCACGTCTAGAGGGAAGTATAGCCAGGGGCTTTCTGACCGAAGAGTGCATCTCCTACTGCACGAATTATCTAGGCATAGAGAACCCCGTTGGTCTGCCCGTCAACAGGCACCTTGGCAGGCTCGCTGGATGGGGTCACCGTGAGGGTCGCCGCGAAATGCATGTTGACTTCGAGGGTCGACTCGCCGACTTTGAAAGAGAAAACCTAGTCGCGCTACAACACATAGACGTGGTCGATCCTTGGGTGGTAGAGCACAAAACCATTATTGAGAAGATGTACAATGACCGAGGCCAACAGAGGACGGACGGAGATATAATCAAAGAGCACAACTCATGTTTCACGCGTTGGTTCAAGCAGAAGCTTCTGCCGTACCCTTTACATGAGGATTCTTCCGTGGAAGAACAACTCATATTCTCCTTGTCACCGGGCGCCGAGCACAACCTGATGACCTATGAGGCGTACGATATCAACGGCTACACATTCTACACCGAGAACAAGGACATGAAGAGCGATGGTTATCAGGACTCTGGGGTAACGATGGAATCCTACACCGGTAACGACAAGGACAGATACTATGGAAGGATCGAGGAGATCTGGGAGCTGAGCTACGCTGGAGAGAAGGTCCCGATGTTCCGTGTCAGATGGGCCAAGAGCGTCCTAAAAGAAGACCGGTATTTCACCACCATGGTTATACCCGAAGCCAAATCTAAGACCGCGGGTGCAAACGTCACCGCGAAAAATGAGCCATGGGTACTGGCTTCCCAAGTGGACCAATGCTTCTTCATTACCGACCCGTCAAAGCCCAGTCGTGTTGTCGTGAGGAGAGGCAAAAGGAAGATCATCGGAATGGATGGAGTAGCCAATGAGCAAGACTTCGACAAGTACGGCGACCCGAAGATCGAACATGACGATGACGATGAAGTAGCAGCACACACCACAAGAAGAAGCAGGACCACCCTTCCTAAAGGACGTCCGTTCCACAGAAGAACTCCATTTGCGAAAAAGAAGGGCAAGAAGATTGTGAACAGATAGCTAGCTAAGATCGATTGTATTTAAATCGTAGTCTTCATTTCTTGATTGTATTTCATGGGCACTTTTTGATATCATGAGTATTTTTAAATTTCAGAGGCACTTTTTGAATTCATGAGGACACTCGATCTCGATCCCCCTCCACCGCCGCCGACAAGCACCCGGCCCCCCGCACCCTCCCCCACTCCACCGCCGCCAACGGGCACTCCCCGCACCCTCCCCCGCTCCACCGCCGCTGCCGATGATATTTTCAAGTAACAAATTTGAATATATTTTTTAAAAAATTATGACTGTTTTTATAAAAAATATTACTGTTATGATTTAAACAAGTTTGAACATATTTAAACACAAATAAATATCAAACAGCATTTAAAATGCAAAAAAAAATATTGCGGAGCCTGGGAATCGAACCCAAGACCTCCTGGTGTGTGTGCTGCGTGCTGACCAGTCGGGCTAGTGGGTGGGTTCTGATGTGGATTGGGTTAGGTGCAATATAACATGTGCTTGAACTGTAATAAAAAAATTCTAATGGCGCACCGCTGGCGGGGTGCGCCATTGCTATCTAAAAAAAGATTTATAATGGCGCACCGAGGTGTGGTGCGCCATTAGTAAGCTTCCCCCTAGCTATCCTCCCTCTCCCTCGCCAGATCCCCTTCGACCCTCTCTCCCTCGCCACCAGATCCACCCGCGCGCTGCCCCGACCCACGACGCCGCCGCCCCGACCCTCACCGGACTCCACCCCCCCCCCCCCCCCCCCCCCCCCCCCCCCCCCCCCCCCCCCCCCCCCCCCCCCCCCCCCGATTCCATCTCTCCCTCTCGGTCTCTCCATCCTCCAGGCCTCCGCCACCGCTGGCCGCCAAGGCACCAACCACCTCCTCGGAGGCAGAGCCTCGGAGGCAGCGCCGCCTTGCCAACCACGACGCCGGCCACCTGCTCCTCACCAACCCCATCAACGAGAGGAGCATCTGGTGCCCCCGCCCTCGAGTTTGTCGACGACGCCGTCCTCCAGCCGCTGCCGCCGCAGCCGTCCTCCCGCCCAGGTACCTCTCCTCCTTCCTCCTTCCTCCCTCTCCTGTGTTCCTAGGTTCCTAGGTTCCTAGGTTTAGACAGACAGTAATGACTGTGTTCCTAGGTTTAGACAGAAATACAATGGAGAATGGAGATGCCATGCTAGTAATTCGTTCCTTTTCTTCTAAAATTGACAAATTTATCAGTCTCTGTTCCCTGGGTAATGATGAATGGATTCGTGATGGCCGCAGATAAACACCTGCAACGCCTTCTACTGTGACTACTTCACCCCCCAACTCCACCTGTAATGTCTGAATTTTGTTACTGATGATGATAACAGTAAAGTTTGTGCACTGTAAATTGACATATGGAAGTAATCTGTTAATCTGAATTTTGTTACTGATGATGACAGGAGATTTGTGCACTGTAGTTTGTTAATCTGGACAGCTTAGTAGCTAATGCATTCAGTTAACCAAAGTTTAGTTCTTGTGTACTGTTATTTGTTAATCTGTTACTCCATTTGTTACTGAGTTTTTCTCTTGGGGTTTAGTAGTGAGAACATGCATGGTCCAGCATTCAGTTGGAGTATTGCCTAGGTTCAATTAGGTTCAGTAGTGCTACTAGGTTTAATATCGTTGCTCCTGTGCTATACTTTGGCAGCCTGGAGTATTATTTCCAAATTGGAGTAGTAGTGACCATGTAGTGTAGTGCTGTGTACTGTAGTTCCCGCTCTTCTCAAATTGGGGTATGTAGTGTAGTGTAGTTCCCTCCTCAAATTACTTGCAAGCATATTGTAACTATTTTCACTCTGTCCTGAAGGTTTTTGACTACACAATCTGTGGTGACCCACACTCTGTTGGTTCACACTCATTGAGTTCGCTCGTGAAGGTATTATATGTTCACATGGTACATTTATGTTTTTCAGCAGCTAATTGATGGTTTGATACATGATACATTTCATGCACAGGGTGCTAGAGCTGCACTTAACTTGCTAAAATCATCCCCTTGTTCTTACTGGTTATAGAAATTCATTGCTTGTCCTATGTTTTCTGTCAGGGTATTGTTCAGGAAGCTTGCTTGAGTTTGTGTCCTTTAATTTGTAAATCTGCAGTTCTAGCCACATTTAGGATAAGTTGTTGTATATACTGTCATAAAGTTCAGCAAGAACAGGGCATCAACAGTGCTACTCTAGTATCTAGTTGGGGAGGGACAAATGGACAGGGCATCACTGTAGCTGTACTGCACAACAAACTATTAGTCTTAGGATTAACACTCCTCATATGAGATGAGAGGATTTTTTTAAATGGCTTCTTGCAGTTTATTGAAAATTCAGTTAATTCAGTTAGGGAAACAAATTTCAGAACTTTTGTTTGCTGTAACATATTGATGTGCTTTGTAAAACTTGTTCATGTACTGAACTACTAATGCCTTGCGATGCTCTGAATTACTTGTGATGCCTCTGAATTACTTGTGATCACATTGAGAAAGACATGCAAAGATGATGATCAAAGATATATATTTCATATTTGTATAGTTTCAGAGATTTGTATGACCAAAGATACAGTTCAGATTTGAATTGTTTCAGAAATTGGTATGACCAAAGATGCTATTGTATATAAATGGGCTGCTGTAGAACTGTTCTTCATCTTTACAGTGCTGTTGTATAGAAATATGCTGAATTTTCTGCTCTAATGGTTGCTTAAAGAAATTTAGCAAAAAAATGGGGTCCTGGGAGACGCCGCTGCTGCTTGAGGCCCTTGAGAGGCCCTTCGTGTCGTGATGATTTTGCAGGTACCCCGAGAGGCCCTTGAGTTTGCCGGAATGTCGATTAACTTCCGTTCCGGCAAATTCGGGTACTCCATATGTCCTATTTTCAGCAAAGGTCATGCTGAAATTTTCCATGAATTTTAGCATGACTTTGCTAAAAATCGGACATATGAGGTACTTGCTACTAATGCATGGGCCGGGGTATCTTAGTACTTAATTAAGTAGGATCAACTGCCCCTTTATTCTTGCTGCATTAAACCATAGGTGGCAATAGAGCCAAGTGATTAGTCCCAACTTAGAAATTCTCCTTAGCATCGATAAACCCTAGATGATAAACCAACATAGGTGGCAATAGAGCCAATTGATTAGTGCCAAGTGATTAGGCCCAACCTAGGGTGCCTCGGCATCGATAAACCCTAAATGATGAAAACTTAGCATTTAGGGTGCCTCGGTGTCGACAAACCCTAAATGATGAAACCTTGGCTTTTAGGGTGCCTCGGTGTCGATGAGAACCTAAATGATGTATGCTTAGGCTTTTAGGGTGCCTCGGCGTCGACAAACCCTAAATGATAAAAGCTTAGCTTTTAGGATGCCTCGGTGTCGACAAACCCTAAATGATGCGACCATGATCTTGTTCCTTGACAATAACCAAATTTTTGACCAAGCTTTTTTCCTATTTAGAGCGAAACATGGCCCACAACGATGAGGTCGACGGTTCGGGTGACAAGCAATTCTGGGAGCTGTCCCAGGAGTTGGAGGAAGAACCTCACCGCTATGAGGACGACACGGAAGACACTGATCCTGACTACACAACCCCTAGTGGCGTCGGGGATGACACCACTGATGATGGCGTCGTGGATGCCACCACTGATGATGGCGGCGCACGCACAGATGGCAGCCAACCGAAGAGGCAATGGAAGGACCAGCGCCCGAACGTGCTCGGCACCGTCAGGGAGGAATTTACTGAAGTGAACTCCGACGGGCATCCGATGGCGCCCAAACACGTAGTCAAGGGGTACTCAATTCAGCTCGGGTGCATTCTCCGGAGCACCGCCTCGATCAACACCGAGAACCTAAGGCATAAGGACCGAGGGAATTTGCGCAGCCTCCTCTTCACGAAGCTGCACGAACGATACAAGTTCCCCGCTGAGTTCGCAAACACATGCCCCTCGGGTAATAAAGTGAACGGTGCCGCCCTCACGACGATGAGCACGGCCCTGTCTACTTGGAAAAGCACGGTGAAGGCAATGATTGACAAAGGTGATAGTTATGAGAAGATCAAGGCGAAATATCCTTTGATGAGTGAAGATGACTACAAGGAGTTCAAGATAAAGTGCGAGAGCCCCGCAACCTCCGAATCAAGTAAGTGGGGGAAAGAAATGCAGCAGTTGAACATAGGGGTGCAACAACTCGGTCCCGGCGGTTACAGAGTGGCGGATCCTGTATGGGACAAGGAGGACGCAGAGCGTGCCGAGCAAGGCCTACCGCCCCGCTTCGAGAAATACAGTGACAAGCAGACCAGGAACTTTCTCAGGGCCCGGTACAGGGAGGACCCGGTAACAAAGGAGCTTACCATGGATCCAAAGACCAAGGCGCTTGAGCTTGTTCTGGTAAGGAATACACCCCCACGTAATTAGCTCCATATGGTTGCATTCTAATTAATCCCCAATATTTCTAAATGGTTCACGTTCCTTCCATAGGACAAAGAAAGCAGTAGCGCGGGGTCGTTCAGAGCTCCCCTTTCGACACCCCTTTGAATAGGGCGTTGAACGTAATGAAAAACAAGGATAAGCTCAGTAAGTCAACGTCAGCTGGTCGTGTGGCCGGCAAAGGCTTGTCCACAAAATGGTTGTCATACTATACCGCTGGTGGGCGAAAGGAGAAAAAGACCAGATCGGAAAGCCAGTCGCGCGAGGTTGAAGCACTCAAGGCGCAAGTGGCGCGGATTCCGGAGATGGTCCAAGAGCAAGTGCAACAACAACTGGGATCGACGCTCACCGGCATTATGCCTACCTTGATTCATGGGATAACGACATGGATTGCGGGTGGCCAACAGGGGCCGCCCCTGATTCCCAGCTTCACGGCCAGCAACTCGCACAACGCGCAGGTGGCGCCATTGGTGTCTCCGGCGGCGGCGGTATTGGTGTCTACGGCGGCGGCGCCATTGGTGTCTCCGGCGGCGGCGGTATTAGTGTCTCCGACACAGGCATTGGAGCTTAATGCACCCGGGTGTACGCCGGCCGGCACCTTGCCAGCAAGCGGCCCCTCCGTCAGTTGCACGCCTGCCGTTGGCGGTGCCTCAACATTAGCCGAGCTTGACGACATCACGGTAACTAAGTCTCGGTCGAGGACTTCATCTCCTTGCCTTTGACTGGGGATCCCTGATGCCCTACATGTTTTCGCAGGGTGCCGCCGACGTTCCTTGCACTCTCCTGCACTTCGTGGGCGGCGAGTTGGTCGATGTCGCCAAGGGCAAAATCGTTCAACCGGGCAACCCCGTGTTCCACGGTAATCCGATGCCACCCACAATGTATAAGGTTGAAGTGGTTCGGGTGCTGCCAGGCTGCGACGAGCTGTTACCTCCGATTCGACCCGCTGGGGCCGACGAAGAAGATGAGATGACCCTCAGCGCCTGAGCTGGCCCCTGCTTTGGCCGAAGAGCCAGATTCGTTTGGGGGCGGGGGACACCACCCCACAGACAAGACCGCCAGTCATGCTGGCGCCAAGCCATGGCAAGAACGCCGCAACGCTACCGGACATGCTGGACATCCCTATGGCACAGGATCCGGACATGCATATGGCATAGGATCTGGACGACGATGACAACGATGATGGTACATTTACCAACGTCGATAAGTACTTTGCCGAACATGGGTACGGTGACGAGTTCTGCGGGCCTCCTTCTCAAGAACCCAAACAAGACGACCGCGATCTAGCTGTTACGGCGGAGAAACCCAATTGCAACAGGCGTCGTCTAGCGTTCAGTTCTCAGGAGACGCCTCCAGCTGCCGCCTTCACCGAGCCTCAGATAGCGGAGGTGCCAAATATTATCAGCCCCAACATGCTCAAGAAGGCGGTCTGTGAGCAGAACTCGGTCCCATTACAGCAGATCAAGAAGAAGGGCCGGAAACGGCCGACTAAAAAGGGCGCCGGTGCGAGCCAGCCGGCACCGAGTATGATCCGTGCTCAGGACGGGCCACCTTCACCTAAGGATATCTCGAGGAGGGTGCATGTGGCGGGTAGGGCGATGCTACCGACAAATATGCTCAATGCTGCAACCGGTGCTATGCGGAGCCTGCACGACAGTGTTCTTTCTTTGGAGAAGCGGCATCTCAGAGAGAATGATGTGGCATACCCGGTTTTCGTGGCCAAGGTGCTAGAGGGCAAGGGCTTTGTGGATGGCGCCATCGGGGGTACGATCGCCCAGCGGTTTGATGACATCTTTGCTATGTTCAACCTTCATCCGCTGCACTACACCTTCGTTCGGCTGTTTTCACTGAGTATGGAGATGCGGATCATTAGAGACAAGACCCCGGACATCGTGATCGTCGACCCCTTCTACAAGCGTGCCAAGCTCTTGAGCAGCGCTGGGGACCACCAAGTCGCGAGTTCACACCTCGAAGACGTCATTCTGGCAAACCCAGATAAGGATAACTTCCTTGTGGCTTACTTTCCCGAGTAAGTCATCCCTTAACCGCCCCGTAACATATGATTTCTTAGATTTTGATCGTTCTTTTTTTTTCTAACATTCCGTGTTCTGTGCAGTGACACACATTGCACACTCATCCTCTTAAGCCCGAAATATTCCATGGCCATGTATTTCGACCCGAACCGTAACTCCCAGATAGACTACACAAATAACAAGAAAGTTCTTGATGATGTTCTCCCTGGCTACGCCAAATCTGGAGGCACCTTCATCGGGGCAGTTCGTAAGTACGGCAAACACGTGTTCGCCCACAATACGATGTTCTGCTGCGTCAAGCAGCCGCCTGGCGGTCAGAAGGATGCCTACTACGCCCTCCATCACATGCGGGCGATCGTAAGGGACCATCATCACCTTCTGCTACCAAATAATCTCAAAGATTGGGCCGCGAGCTTGTCGGCAATCCAGGACGCGGACATCAGACAAGAATTCTTTCGCATCCAGTCGGAGTTTGCGGACATCATCCATCAAGATGTCCTTCATACCTCGGGGCAGTTCTTCCTCAGATATCAACCGTCCAACATTGAGATAGACGGAATGCTACAAATGCAGGCTGACAACGCCCGTGATTTCATGACCATCACGACAGACGGCGGCTTCATCCACGCTCCCGTCCATGAGTCGAGTCGAAAGTAGTTATGTGTAGTTCTGAAACATTGATTTGCTCATGTTGTAATTAAACTTTAATGAATTGTATGTCTCTTTGGTTTGGACAGTCGTTCAACTTAGATGTAATTGATGCTATTTATTAGTAGGACCATGAATCGTGCTATTAATGTCTTGCTTTTCTCTTCTGATCCTTTTGTTGCATACTTATATATTGCTTATGTATGTATTGTCTGTTGTTTGGCTTGTGCATAGAGATGCCGTCGTATGTCATGTACAAGGGTAAGGTTCCCGGAGTCTACGACGACTGGGAGGAGTGTCGGAGACAGGTTCACCGTTTCAGCGGTAACAGTTACAAAGGGTACACCACTAGGGCGAAGGCCGAATCTAGATACGCCCGCTATCTAGCGGGAGAGAGGAGGGAGCGTTGGAGGAACCGGATGAAGACCAGTTTGATCGCGATGATGCTCATCGTGATGACCGCAGCTCTCTTCTATGTGTTGGTAGTTTAGATGATTGATATCGACTTGTAATGTGAAGACAAACTCGATACTCGCGGTCTCGAGACTTGTAATGTTTTATCTTTGTTCGGTCTTTTGAATTCGGAGACTAATATGATAAATTGTATTCGGAGACTAATCTTCTATTGTACTCGATGAATCTGTTGTTGCTGTGTGCTACTGTCTATATTATGTCAAATAATATATTTTGTAACCTGTGCAAAAATCAAAAAAGTAAAAAAAACAAATATTCATACTAATGGCACATCACCACAAGGTGCGCCATTAGTATGCCAAAGGATACTAATGGCGCATCAGGACAGAGTGCGCCATTAGTATGCCAAGTATACTAATGGCGCATCTATCCACAGTGCACCATTAGTGTGCCAAAGCACATGGTTAAATATGGCCCCTGGGAGGCACACTAATGGCGCATGGTGTTATATACTAATGGCGCACTTGGTGGTGCGCCATTAGTATACCAGATACTAATGGCGCACCAGTGGTGCGCCATTAGTAAAAATTACTAGTGGCGTGCTACTAATGGCGCACCAGTGATGCGCCATTAGTAGGCAAAACTGGTGCACCATTAGTAGGCCTTTTCCATAGCCATTCCGAGATATATTGCCATGCAACTTTCATCATCATCATATACATGACTTGAGCATTCATTGTCATATTGCTTTGCATGATCGTAAGATAACTAGCATGATGTTTTCATGGCTTGTCCATTTTTTGATGTCATTGCTATGCTAGATCATTGCACATCCCGGTACACCACCGGAGGCATTCATATAGAGTCATATCTTTGTTCTAGATATCGAGTTGTAATATTGAGTTGTAAGTAAATAAAAGTGTGATGATCATCATTATTAGAGCATTGCCCCAGTGAGGAAAGGATGATGGAGACTATGATTCCCCCACAAGTCGGGATGAGACTCCAGACTTTAAAAATAAATAAAAGAGGCCAAAGAACACTACTAGGAAAAAGCCTAGTAGTAGCGCGGGTTAAAAGCTAGTAGTAGCGCGGGTGCCTGCGCTACTACTACGACGCTACAGCTAACTGGTAGTAGTAGCGCGGTGCATCCCGCGCTACTAGTACGTGTGTTAGTAGTAGCGCGTATCCGTGACCCGCACTACTACTATTAATTTGAAAAACCAAAAAAAAATCTCGACCCCATGACACGCGCACATTGGCTGGGAGCAGGGAGATCTCGTCCATGACGCGTGCCTCGTGGAAGCCGTCGAGGGCGGCCGCGGAGGCCAGCCCGGCATGGGCCAGGAGCTGGAGGACCTGCATCTTGGCATCATGTGTGGGGAGCAACACCTCGCGGCGGCTGTCGCCGTTGAGGTCGGTGACGAGCGGCGGCAGGAGGCGGTTCACGTCTTCCGGAATGAGAAGTCGCCCTCGTGCTGCCGGAGGAGGAGGGAGATGGGTCAGCTAGCGTTCCGGATCGAATCGGAGAGGGGGGAGGAGGGCTGACCTGGAGCAAGAATAAGACGGTGAAGGCGGCGAGGAGGAGGATGACGTGGTCGCGCTTCCGCCTCTTGGCGACGGCGAGGAACTCCGGCGACCGCCCACCGAGGATCTCGGAGAGGGAGGGGCAAAGAAAGCAGAGTGTACCAGCCGCGGCCACCGCTGGAGTATGAGGGAGAGACGAGGAAAGTGAGAGAGGGGGAAAGTGAGGGAGAGAGGAGGGATTCGGCTGAGGATATGGGGATTTCACCTACCTCGTACTTAGTAGTAGCGAGGGGTGTAAAACCGCGCTACTACTATCAACTTATTAGTAGCGCGGGTTTGTACCCCTCGCTACTAGTATGGCATGTCCCGGGAGGGCACGGTAGAGACCGCTTAGTAGTAGCGAGGATTAAAAACCCGCGCTACTAGTATCAACTTAGTAGTAGCGAGGGTTAAAAATCCGCGCTACTAGTAAGTAGCAGTAGCGAGGGTTACAAACCCTCTCTACTAGTAAGTCTTTGTCTATAAGCTTTTGCCTAGTAGTGGAAGCCCAAATAAAAAAAGAGGCCAAAGAAGCCCACCAAAAAATAAAAAAATAAAAAAATGAGAGAAAAAGAGAGAAGGGGCAGTGCTACTATCCTTTTTCCACACTTGTGCTTCAAAGAAGCACCATGTTCTTCATACAGAGAGTCTCTTGAGTTATCACTTTCATATACTAGTGGGAATTTTCATTATAGAACTTGGCTTGTATATTCTGATGATGGGCTTCCTAAAATGCCCTAGGTCTTCATGATCAAGCAAGTTGGATGCACACCCACTTAGTTTCAGTTTGAGCTTTCATATACTTATAGCTCTAGTGCATCTGTTGCATGGCAATCCCTACTCACTCACATTGATATCTATTGATGGGCATCTCCATAGCCCATTGATACGCCTAGTTGATGTGAGACTATCTTCTCCTTTTTGTCTTCTCGACAACCACCATTCTATTCCACCTATAGTGCTATGTCCATGGCTCACGCTCATGTATTGCGTGAAAGTTGAAAAGGTTTGAGAACGTCAAAAGTATGAAACAATTGCTTGGCTTGTCATCGGGGTTGTGCATGATGTGAATATTTTGTGTGGTGAAGATGGAGCATAGCCAGACTATATGATTTTGTAGGGATAGCTTTCTTTGGCCATGTTATTTTGAAAAGACATGATTGCTTTATTAGTAGGCTTGAAGTATTATTGTTTTTATGTCAAATGATAGACTATTGCTTTGAATCACTCAAGTCTTAATATTCATGCCATGATTAGATATGTGATCAAGATTATGCTAGGTAGCATTCCACATCAAAAATTATCTTTTTTATCATTTACCTACTCGAGGACGAGCATGAATTAAGCTTGGGGATGTTGATATGTCTCCGTTGTATCTATAATTTTTGATTGTTCCATGCCAATATTATTCAACTTTCATATACTTTTGACAACTTTTTATACTATTTTTGGGACTAACATATTGATCCAGTGCCCAGTGCCAGTTCCTGTTTGTTGCATGTTTTTTGTTTCGCAGAATATCCATATCAAACGGAGTCCAAACGGAATAAAAACTGACAGAGATTTTTTTTGGAATATATATGATTTTTGGGAAGAAGAATCCACGCGAGACGATGCTTGAGGGGCCCACGAGGTAGGGGGCGCGCCCTGGGGAGGCAGGCGCGCCCCTGACCCTCGTGGCCACCCCGTAAGGCGGTTGATGCCCTTCTTTCTCCGCAAGAAAGCTAATTTCCGGATAGAGATCGTGTCAAAATTTCAGCCCAATCGGAGTTATGGATCTCCGGGAATATAAGAAACGGTGAAAGGGAAGAATCTGGGAACACAGAAACAGAGAGAGACAGATCCAATCTCGGAGGGGCTCTCGCTCCTCCCGTGCCATGGAGACCATGGACCAGAGGGGAAACCCTTCTCCCATCTAGGGAGAAGGTCAAGGAAGAAGAAGAAGGAGGGGGATCTCTCCCCCTCGCTTCCGGTGGCACCGGAGTGCCACCGGGGGCCATCATCATCACCGCAATCTACACCAACACCTCCGCCATCTTCACCAACATCTCCATCACCTTTCCCCCTCTATCTACAGCGGTCCACTCTCCCGCAACCCGTTGTACCCTCTACTTGAACATGGTGCTTTATGCTTCATATTATTATCCAATGATGTGTTGCCATCCTATGATGTCTGGGTAGATTTTCGTTGTCCTATTGGTGGTTGATGAATTGCTATGATTGATTTAATTTGCTTGTGGTTATGTTGCTGCCCTTTGGTGCCCATCATATGATTGCGCGTGTGGATCACACCCTAGGGTTAGTTGTATGTTCATAGGACTATGTATTGGAGGGCAAGAGTGACAGAAGCTTCAACCTAGCACAGAAATTGATGCATACGGGATTGAAGGGGGACCAATATATCTTAATGCTATGGTTGGGTTTTACCTTAATAAACATTAGTAGTTGCGGATGCTTGCTAATAGTTCCATTCATAAGTGCATAGAATTCCAAGACAGGGATGACATGCTAGCAGTGGCTTCTCCCACATAATACTTGCTATCGGTCTAGTAAAGTAGTCAATTTCTTAGGGGTAATTTCGCAACTCCTACCACCACTTTTCCACACTCGCTATATTTACTTTATTGTTTCTTTATCTAAACAGCCCCTACTTTTTATTTACGTACTCTTTATTATCTTGCGAACCAATCCAACAACACCTACAAAGTACTTCTAGTTTCATACTTGTTCTAGGTAAAGCGAACGTCAAGCGTGCGTAGAGTTGTATCGGTGGTCGATAGAACTTGAGGGAATATTTGTTCTACCTTTAGCTCCTCGTTGGGTTCGACACTCTTACTTATTAAAAACTGTTGCGATCCCCTATACTTGTGGGTTATCAAGAGGGCGTTGAACGTAATGAAAAACAAGGATAAGCTCAGTAAGCCGACGCCAGCTGGTCGTGTGGCCGGCAAAGGCTTGTCCACGAAATGGTCGGAGTACTATACCGCTGGGCGAAAGGAGAGAAAGACCAGCTCGGAAAGCCAGGAGCGCGAGGTTCAACAACTCAAGGCACAAGTGGCGTGGATTCCGGAGATCGTCGAAGAGCAAGTGCGAGACCAACTGGGAGCGACGATCACCGCCATTATGCCTACCTTGGTTTCTGGGCTGCAGGCATGGATTGCGGGCGGCCAACAGGGGCCGCCCCTGATTCCCAGTTTCACGGGAAGCAACTCGCGCAACGCGCCGGCGGTGCCATTGGTGTCTCCCGCGGTGGCGCCGGCATTGCAGCTTAAAACACCGGGGTGTGGGAAGAATACGCCAGCCGGCACCTCGGCAGCAAGTGGCTCCTCCGTCACTTGCACGCCCGCCATTGGCGGTGCCTTGACATTAGCCGAGCTTGACGCCATCATGGTAACTAATTAAGCCTCTTGGCCGATGACTTCATCTCCTTGCCTTTGACTGGGCATCCCTGACGCCCTACATGTTTTCATAGGGCGCCGCCGATGTTCTGTGCACTCTCCTGCACTTCGTGAACGACGAGTTGGTCGATCTCGCCAAGGGCAGAATCGTTCAACCCGGCAGCCGCGTGTTCCACGGTAATCAGATGCCACCCACCGTTTATAGGGTTCAACTGGTTCGGGTGCTGCCGGACTTCGACGACATGTTACCTCCGTATCGACCCCATGGGGCCGATGAAGATGATGTGATGACCCTCAGCGCCTGCATAAGATGGCCCATGCTTTGGCCGAAGAGCCAGATTCGTTTGGGGGCGGGGGACACCACCCCACAGACAACACCACCAGTCGTGCCGGCGCCAAGCCATGGCAAGACCCCCGCAACGCTACCGGACATGCCGGACATGGATATGGAACAGGATCCGGACATGCATATGGCACGGGATCCAGACGACGCCGATGACGACAACGACGGTACATTTACCAACGTTGATAAGTACTTCAACGAACATGGGTACGGTGATGAATTCTTGGGGCCTCCTTCTCAAGAACCCAACCCTGCAAAAGACGATCTAGCTGGTACCGCGGAGAAACCCAGTTGCAACAGGCGTCGTCTGGCATTCAGTTCTCAGGAGACGCCTCCAGCTGTCGCCTCCACCGAGACTCAGATAGCCGAGGTGCGAAATATTATTAGCCCCAACACACTCAAGAAGGCTGTCTGTGAGAAGAACTCGATCCCATTACAGCAGAAGAAGAAGGGACGGAAAAGAAAGAGTAACAATGGTGCGAGCCAGCCGGCACCGAGTACGATCCGTGCTTAGGATGGGCCACCTTCACCTAAGGATATCTCGAGGAGGGTGCATGTGGCGGGTAGGCCGATGCTACCGACTAATCTTCTCAATGCTACAACCGGTGCTATGCGGAGTCTGCATGACATTTTTCTTTCTTTGGAGAAGCGGCGTCTCCGAGAGAATGATGTGGCATACCCGGTTTTCATGGCCAAGGTGCCAGAGGGCAAGGGCTTTGTGGATAGCGCCATCGGGGGTATGATCGTCCTGTGGTTTGATGACATCTTCACTATGTTTAACCTTCATCCGCTGCACTACACCTTCGCTCGGCTATTTTCGCTGAGTATGGAGATGTGGATCATTAGATACAAGACCCCGGACATCATGATAGTCGACCCCTTCTACATGTGTGCCAAGATCTTGGGCAGCGCTGGGGACCAGCAAGTCGCGAGTTCATACCTCGAAGGCGTCATTCTGGCAAACCCAGATAAGGATAACTTCCTCGTGCCTTACTTTCCCGAGTAAGTCATCCCCTCACCGCCCCGTAACATATGATTTCTTAGATTTCGATCGTTCTTTTTTTCTAACATTCCGTGTTTTGTGCAGTGACACACATTGCACACTCATCCTCTTAAGCCAGAAATATTCCATGGCCACGTATTTCGACTCGGACCGTCGGTCGAAGAAAGACTACACAAATATCAAGAAAGTTCTTGATGATGTTCTCCCCGGCTACGCCAGATCTGGAGGCACCTTCAACATGCCAATTCGTAGGTACAGCAAGCACATGTTCGCCCACAATACGATGTTCCCCTACGTCAAGCAGCCGCCTGGCGGTCAGAAGGATGCCTACTACGCCCTTCATCACAAGCGGGCGATTGTACGTGACCATAATCACCTTTTGCTACCAAATAATCTCAAAGATTGGGCCGCAATCTTGTTGGCAATCTAGGACATGGACATCAGACAAGAATTCTTTCACATCTAGTCGGAGTTTGCGGAAATCATCCAGGAAGATGTCCTTCGTACCTCGGGGCAGTTCTACCTCAGATATCAACCGTCCAACAGTGAGATAGAAACAACGCTAAAAATGCAGGCTGACAACGCCCATAATTTCATGACCATCACGACAGACGGCGGCTTCATCCACGCTTCGGTCCCTGATTCGAGTCGAAAGTAGTGATGTTATGTAGTTCTGAAATATCGATTAGCTCATGTTGTAATTAAACATTAATGAACTTGTATGTCTCTTTGGTTTGGACAGTCGCTCAACTTATATGTAATCGATGCTATTTATTAGTAGGACCATGAATCGTGCTATTAATGTCTTGCTTTTCTCTTCCGATCCTTTTGTTGCGTACTTATACATTGCTTATGTATTGTCTCTCAATTGCTACTAACATTTTGTTTGGCTAGTGCATAGAGATGTCGTCGTTGTCGTGTACAAGGGTAAGCTTCCCAGAGTCTACGACGACTGGGAGGAGTGTCGGAGACAGGTTCACCATTTCAGTGGTAACAGTTATAAAGGGTACAGCACTAGGGCGGAGGCGGAAGCAAGATACGCGCGCTATCTAGCGGGAGAGAGGAGGGAGTGGAGGAGGAACCGGATGAAGACCAGTTTCATCACGATGATGCTAATCGTGATGACCGCATCTCTCTTCTATGTGATGGTAGTTTAGATGATCGATATCGACTTGTAATGTGAAGACAAACTCGCTAATCGCGGTCTCAAGACTTGTAATGTTCTAACTTTGTTTGGTCTTTTCAATTCGGAGACTAATATGATGAATTGTATTCGGAGACTAATCTTCTATTGTATTCGATAAATCTACTGTTGCTGTGTGGTGCTGTCTATATTCTATCCAGTAATATATTTTGTAACTTGTGCAAATATCAGAAAAGAAAAAAAATCCTAATACTCATACTAGTGGCGCACCACACAGCACTTTAGTGGCGCACTGCAATAAACACACTAGTGGCGCACTGCCTAGTAGTGCGCCATTAGTAACCCAGAGCACAAGGTAAATATGGCCCCCTGGGAGGCATACTAATGGCGCACCACGGGACATACTAATGGCGCACTGCCTAGTGCGCCACTACTGTCTAGTATACTAATGGCGCACCAGGGGGTGCGCCATTAGTATTAGATACTAATGGCATGATGATAGTGGCGCATCTGTAGTGCGCCATTAATGGCCAAAACAGGTGCCCCACTAACAGGCCTTTTCCTAGTAGTGAACTCTAGTGTAAAATTATTTGTACTATGTTACAGAGCTAGTTCAACTCTAGTGTAAAACTATTTAAACTAGCTTGTTGAGCTAGTTCAACACTAGTGTAAAACTATTTGAACTAGCCTGTAGAGCTAGTTCAACTCTATTGTAAAATTATTTGTACTAGGTTATATATCTAGTTCAACTCTAGTGTAAAATTATTTGTACTAGGTTATAGAGCTAGTTCAACTCTAGTGTAAAATTATTTGTACTAGGTTATAGAGCTAGTTCAACTCTTGTGTAAAATTATTTTTACTAGGTTATAGAGCTAGTTCAACTCTAGTGTAAAATTATTTGTACTAGGTTATAGAGCTAGTTCAACTCTAGTGTAAAATTCTTTGTACTAGGTTATAGAGCTAGTTCAACACTAATGTAAAATTATTTGAACTAGCCTATAGAGCTAGTTCAACTTTAGGGTAAAATTATTTGTACTAGGTTATAAAGCTAGTTCAACTCTAGTGTAAAATTATTTGAACTAGCATGTAGAGCTAGTTTAACTCTAGTGTAAAATTATTTGAACTAGCCTGCAGAGCTAGTTCAACTCTAGTGTAAAATTATTTGTACTAGGTTATAGAGCTAGTTCAACTCTAGTGTAAAATTATTTGTACTAGGTTATACAACTACTTCAACTCTAGTGCAAAATTATTTGACATAGCTTGTAGAGCTAGTTCAACTCTAGTGTAAAATTATTTGTACTAGGTTATAGAGCTAGTTCAACTCTAGTGTAAAATTATTTAAACTAGCTTGTAGATCTAGTTCAACTGTAGTGTAAAATTATTTGAAGTAGGTTATAGAGCTAGCTAAACTGTAGTGTAAAATTATTTGAAATAGCCTGTAGAGCTAGTTCAACTCTAGTGTAAAATTATTTGAACTACCCTGTAGAGCTAGTTTAACTCTAGTGTAAAATTATTTGAACTAGCCTGTAGAGCTAGTTCAACTCTAGTGTAAAATTATTTGTACTAGGTTATAGAGCTAGTTCAACTCTAGTGTAAAATTATTTGAACTAGCTTGTTGAGCTAGTTCAACTCTAGTGTAAAATTATTTGTACTAGCCTGTAGAGCTAGTTCAACTCTAGTGTATAATTATTTGAACTAGCTTTTAGAGCTAGTTCAACTCTAGTGTAAAATTATTTGTACTTGGTTATAAAGCTAGTTCAACTCAAGTGTAAAATTATTTGAACTAGCTTGTAGAGCTAGTTCAACTCTAGTGTACAATTATTTGAACTAGTTTGTAGAGCTAGTTCAACCCTAGTGTAAATTATTTGAACTAGCTTATAGAGCTAGTTCAACACTAGTGTACAATTATTTGTTCTAGACTATAGTGCTAGTTCAACTCTAGTGTAAAATTATTTGTATTAGCCTGTAGAGCTAGTTCAACCCTAGTGTAAATTATTTGAACTAGCTTATAGAGCTAGTTCAACACTAGTGTACAATTGTTTGTACTAGGTTATAGAGCCAGTTCAACTCTAGTGTAAAATTATTTGTACTAGCCTGTAGAGATAGTTGAACACTAGTGTAAAATTATTTGACCAACCTTGTAGAGCTAGTACAACCCTAGTGTAAAATTATTTGTACTAGGTTATAGAGCAAGTTCAACTCTAGTGTAAAATTATTTGTACTAGGTTATAGAGCTAGTTCAACTCAAGTGTAAAATTATTTGAACCAGCTTGTAGAGCTAGTTCAACTATAGTGTACAATTATTTGAACTAGTTTGTAGAGCTTGTTCAACCTAGTGTAAATTATTTGAACTATCTTATAGAGCTAGTTCATCACTAGTGTACAATTATTTGTACTAGATTATAGAGCTAGTTCAACTCTAGTGTAAAAAAATTGTACTAGTCTGTAGAGCTAGTTGAACACTACTATAAAATTATTTTACCAAGCTTGTAGAGCTTGTACAACTCTATTGTAAAATTATTTGTATTAGGTTATAGAGCTAGTTCAATTCTAGTGTAAAATTATTTGTACTAGGTTATAGAGTTAGTTCAACACTAGTGTAAAACTATTTGAACTAGCCTATAGATCTAGTTGAACTGTAGTGTATAATTAGTTGAACTAGGTTCTAGAGCTAGTTCAACTCTAGTGTGAAATTATTTGGCCAAGCTTGTAGAGCTAGTTAAACTCTTGTGTAAAATTATTTGTACTAGGTTATAGAGCTAGTTGAACTCAAGTGTAAAATTATTTGAACTAGCATGTAGAGCTAGTTCAACTCTAGTGTAGAATTATTTGAACTAGTTTGTAGAGCTAGTTCAACCCTAGTGTAAATTATTTGAAGTAGTTTATAGAGCTAGTTTAACACTAGTGTACAATTATTTTCTACTAGGTTATAGTGCTAGTTCAACTCTAGTGTAAAATTATTTGAACTAGTTTGTAGAGCTAGCCCTAGTGTAAATTATTTGATCTAGCTTATAGAGCTAGTTCAACACTAGTGTACAATTGTTTGTACTAGGTTATAGAGCTAGTTCAACTCTAGTGTAAAATTATTTGTATTAGCCTGTAGAGCTAGCTGAACACTAGTGTAAAATTATTTGACCAAGCTTGTAGAGCTAGTACAACTATAGTGTAAAATTATTTGTACTAGGTTATAGAGCTAGTTGAACACTAGTGTAAAACTATTTGAACTAGCCCATATAGCTAGTTTAACTGCAGTGTATAATTACTTGAACTAGGTTCTAGAGCTAGTTCAACTCTAGTGTAAAATTATTTGTACTAGCCTGTAGAGCTTGTTCAACACTAGTGTAAAATATTTTGACCAAGCTTCTAGAGCTAGTTCAACTATAGTGTAAAATTATTTGTACTAGGTTATAGAGCTAGTTCAACTCTATTGTAAAATTATTTAAACTAGCTCGTAGAGCTAGTTCAACACTAGTGTAAAACTATTTGAACTAGGCTGTAGAGCTAGTTCAACTCTAGTGTAAAATTATTTGAACTAGCTTGTAGAGCTAGTTTAACTCTAGTGTAAAATTATTTGTATTAGGTTATAGAGATAGTTCAACTCTAGTTTAAAATTATTCGTACTAGGTTATAGAGCTAGTTTAACTCTAGTGTAAAATAATTTGTACTAGGTTATAGAGCTAGTTCAACTCTAGTGTAAAACTATTTGAACTGGCATGTAGAGCTAGTTCAACTCTAGTGTAAAATTATTTGAACTAGCTTGTAGAGCTAGTTCAACTCTACTATAAAATTATTTGTACTAGGTTATAGAGCTAGTTCAACTCAAGTGTAAAATTATTTGAACTAGCCTGTGGAGCTAGTTCAACTCTAGTGTAAAATTATTTGTACTAGGTTATAGAGCTAGTTCAACTCTAGTATTGTGGTACCCCGTCTCAGAGAAACCGGAATGCCCCGTATTCCAGCCCAGAGATCGAGGAGAAGTCTCTGGAATATGGCACTGCTTGACATAGAACAAATCAGCTCTTATTACAAGAATAATAATAATACAAGGTGCTGATGTTACAAAGAGGCACATCAGCACGGCGACACTACGCATGCGATACTACACTTGCTCTATGCTAGCAGCGGAACAACTCAAAGCAGCAGAATACTTCTAGCAGCAGAACAACGAAGAAGGTGGTGAACTCCACTCCGCAGGGGCTCTGGCTAGGACACGATCTAGCTCGCACGCATGGCAACCTCGATAAGCAATCAAGCAATCATGGCATCACTTGCAATCTGGCATGACACGCCAGGTCAAAACATTGAATGTACTTGAAAGCTCACAACAACCGTAAACATCAAGGCAAGACAATAACATAGCATTTAACAGGTTAATTAAATTAACAGCTATACTCATGAAACAACTCCTAAGCATGGTATGAAACTAATACAATACTGGTAAATCATCATCTCATATCTCCATAACCATATCTCTCTTGGATAACCGGCCAAGCAATATACCATCTCGATCACCTCGTGATCAAAACCAAACGGTGATCTTTCCGGCGATCACAACCATGACCAACACTTGGTCTCAAACGGTGATCTTTCCGGCGATCACTACCATGACCAACACTTGGTCTCAAATGGTGATCTTTCCTGCGATCACTACCATGACCAACACTTGGTCTCCAACATCATCATCATCAACATCCTGCCAATCTGTACTGCTCAAAATATCAACATATAAATCACCTATAAGTAACTCCGTCATGTGAGTGTTGATTGAACGGTGTGACCTAGTACGAACTTATGCCCATGACCGAGAATGCGGCTATCGATAGTTTAAACAAAGACACTCTACAGAGTTAGTGCATGCACTTTACCCACACCACGGAATCCATGGCCTCGCACTCCCATTCGGGTGGACCAACGGCGTTCCGACAAAACTGTCCTACTGCCATGACACTCTCCCGGCCACTCCAACCAACTCCCCTTTGGGCTAAGTCCTGGGTGGCCCCATGCCTACCAAAGGAACCAACGGCCACCGTCGTGGCTAAACATAAACCGTCCCAAACAGGGACAACCCGGGTACAACAACAACAACAACGGGCACATAAGGCTTATGTCCGCCTACCTGATCAGGGTAGTGCGCGCCCATAACCTTCCCTCATTGGAGGCACCAGCGAGAGGCATGACAATAGACCCATTTAGGACCTTCCCATAAAGGTAAGCGTGGTTGCACTGGAAAAGCCCGGTTCAGTGGCACCTGACCAACTTAATGATGGAATTTATCCCCAAAATATAACAATATTAACTGATACTCCGATACCAGCTATCAACCTATAATCCAAGTCATAGCAATAACCAACAAATAATCCAAAGCTTAATATCGTCTTACCAAAATACTCCGAGGACAGCATAACACTACTATCATGATGAATCCAAGAACGATAAAACTACTACTCAAATATCAAGAACTACCTATCCAACTATGATCCACATGCGAGCATCATCTCCAGCATCATACTCCAAAACATAATATCATCTAGCATCATGATGGAAATAACACTAGCCACTAATAATCCAAAGGCAACATGATATCCAAAGTAATACTCCAAAATAATACCAGATACCATCATCAAAATAATCATAATAGCCACTAAGAATCCAAAGGCACCATGATATCCAAAGTAATACTCCAAGATAATACCAGATACCGTCATGAAAATAATCATAATAGCCACTAAGAATCCAAAGGCACAGGTCATCCACATAATCATCAAAACCTAAGTCCTAGAGCTCTAGGCAATATCATGGCAACATCAAGATCAAAACAATACTTCGAGAAATGCCATGAATAAATCATACATAGCTAAAGCAATATTTTAAACAAGTTCAAATAAATAAACCATGTCACTGCATTGCAATCATGCAAATGGAGGGTGTGGCTTGCCTGGGGTGGAAGAAATCACCGGGAAGAAGTGCGAGAAGCTCGCGGAAAGAATTGCCGGAAAACGTTCTCTCTCGGAGGGGGCTGATTAAGCGCAAGGGAAAAATGGTCATTTTCAGAATGTCAAAACATCATGAAAATATTACCAATAGAACGGGCTCGACGAGACAAAGAAGTGAGCGTTGGTTTCACCTTGATCGGAGTTATGGTTGCAGAGTTATGAGGTGTGAAAGAAGAAGGACCAATCTGTGAATATTTCATCACCAACGGGTCCCTGAGTGGATAAGGTAGAGGCGCAAAATCAGAATACGCTTTCTGAACAAGAAAACGCACTTTAGGGAAAGGAAGAAGGAAATACGCTTTCAGGCAAATGAATGCATACCGAAGAAAATACGCCTTCAGAGAACTGAAAGCGCACTCACCAGAAGGCGCTTCCAGTCATGCGCCTGGGCCCGCGCGTGGTTAATGCCTGAGAGGCTGACCGGTGGGTTCCACGGGGAGGATGGGGTCCAGGCACGCTCGTCTTCTTCCTCCTCTCCATGCCCCCGATCGGGAACAAATGAGCGAGGACATGAGCGAGGCCGGCGATGGGGCGGGCCGCTCCGGCGAGCTCCGGCCTGGTCGAGCACACCAGCGGGACCGCGGGGCAGGGCCGCACCCGTTCAGAGGATCAGCCGGCAACGGGTTGGAGTGGAGAGGAGGGGAGGCCATGGCGATGGAAGCGGACAGAGAGGCGGCGGTGGTGATGATCTCCGGTGATGCAGGGTGCTCCGTCGAGAGATGAGGGGCTGGGGAGGTTCAACGGGACGTGGGGAAGACGTTGGTGGAGTCGGGGAAGCACGAGGAGGCTCGAGATGGCCGGTTGGAGAGGCGACGGAAAGGATCGGGCAGCGGCCAGACAAGGAGCACGCGGCCACAAGGCTCTCCGGCGAGGGGCAAGAGGTTGTGGCGAACCGCAGAGGAGTGGGGAGTACGGTGGACAGGTCAGGGAGGCGAGAGCAGGCTTGGCTTGGCCGGAATCATCCCGAGGCCAAGGAGGCCACGGTGGATGACGGCGTACAACGGCGAGATTAGGCAACTCCAGAGGGCAAATGAAGCGAGGGAGAGTTGGTTGAGGTGCGGAGGGACTCGGGGGTCCTTATATAGGCGCGGAGTAGGGCTCTAGAGCTAACGGACGAGCTCCCGGCCGAGCTTTAATGGCGGGCAGAGGCTGGACGTGGCACGGGCGCGGCTCTAGCGGCGCATTGATGGCGAACGACAACGAAGCAACGATGCAGGAGCTCACGGGGCAGCTACTGTACATGAATGGATGTCGAGACGAGGAGGGAGGAGATGAGCATAGTGGCCGGACGGAGCCAGAGCTTGCACTATGCGTGACGCTAGCGTGATCACCACGGGCACTGGTGCAAATGGCGCGTTCTGGCCGGGCCGACCTGTCCAGTAGATAGACCGTCGAGTCCTCAGTCAAAAAGAAGAAAGAATTGGGTCCAGGGGCAAAGAAGAGATTTGCAGATGGCCCCAAACCAAGCCAGCAGCCAAGTGTTTGTGCTGTGCAGTGGGGACACCAGCTTGGTAACACAGTAAAAAGTTTGTCCAATGATGATCACACACTAAGGTGATGTTGATCACCAAAAATTAGACTAAGAGGAGGAGTTTAGATGAGGGCTACTGAAGAAACCACAACAATGGCCAGAATTAGGGATTTGGATGATGCACTCACATAGAGAGGCAAGTTGAGCTGAAATTGGTCATGGTCTAATGATTTGAAGATATGAAGATGCTCAAAAAGTTTCAGGCCATTTGGATGAACCAAAATAGCACTTGTTTCATATAGCTTTGCTCTGGACGGAAACTTGGAAAAATTGCACAGGGCAAATGGTGTAATGGAATGAGCCTAATTTTTATGGAGAGAAGTTATTTGGGTAGGATAACAGTCTGGTAATTTATTAGGATTTTTGAAGCAATATAAAATGCACTTGCTTCACAACCTAAAATTTTTACGAGAAGTAAAGATTTGGTCATGTGCTCACGTACATGATTGGACGGGGCTGAAATTTGTAGGAGTGAGATAATATGAGCACAAGAAGAGGCATGCAAAAATTTCAACTCATTTGGATTCTCCTAGCTAGTACTTCCTTCACAGTGGCTTCTGTTTAATAGAAACTTTGAAAAATCACAGAGGAAGATTGGCTAGGAAAATAAAGTTGAATTTTGGCATGTGGCAATTATTTGGACATAAATAATGCCCAACAAGTTTGGGAGCAAACAATATAAGATAAATGACATTTCCTTCACAAAGTGCCACTCTAGATAGAAAGCAAGAATAATTATTGGGTAATTATTCTTGGGCTAGGACAGGAAAGTTTGAGCATATTTGAGTAATATATGACCCAAAGAAATTATGAGAATTAATTGGTATTTTTGGGAGTGGTAGAAATATAGGTTGCTTCACAACCTAGGGTAGATAGGGTTTATTCCTTTAATAGAAAAAGGAATATTCCCTAGAAAAAGATTTTAGGGTTTGGTCAAGGAGTGAAGGTCCATGATCTTGGCAAGGGTTTGAGGATGATGAGCCACTTGGGAGGGGAAATGAGGATGATTTCCCAGGTGGCAAGGCCACAGAACCACTCCAAAAAGAAAAACAGAGCAAAAACTAAATAAATCAAAAGAAAAAGAAAAGGGCCAAAATCCAGGCTATTACAACTCTTACCCCCTTAAAGAAATCTCGTCCTCGAGATTTAGTTGCTTTGGGAACAACTATGACTTGAGGATACCGTTTCCAACGCGGGTATCCTTTTTCCTTTATTTATTATTCCCCCAAGAATTTCAGATGATCAACTTACCATGCTCTAGGGTGGCTTGCTTCACCTTTCCCCAAATTCTGATGGGTTTTTGCTCATATACCAATTTCTTTTTGCTGACGTTGATTCTTTCATATCTGAAGTGATATCCAATGAATCTGAGCATGAATTTCCTTTGGTCCTGAAAACCTTTTTACTTCTGTCATGGGGTTGCTTCAAATAAATGAAGGCCTTCTAGGTTCAATAAATGCTTAGAATTGATCATGGCCATCTTCTAACGGGATCTGACTGCTCATAGGTGGCACCAATTTATCTTGATTTATTTCCTTTGGCTCGAGCATGTGGCATAAATCAAAGATTTGACTACCTTTTGTCGTGAGCAATATAACGGTGTATGGAGTTATAGCAATGTCATACCTCAAATATTTACATCTTGAGAGTTTGCCCGGCACGGGGCTGACGGACAAATGCTTTTCCTGACAGACTGGCCGTGTTCTTGATTCCGTCGGCGAGTATACCGGGGCTGAGCTGATTATTTGGGTTTTGATTTCTCATTTTGTCAGTATACCCATCTTTGGTAATATGTTGTGGTATGTTTTAACACTGCCGCTGAGGTCAAACTGTTGAGGTTTCAAAGGAATCTTTGATCTGACAGAACAGACTTGGATATTCCACACTAGCCATGTCAAGCGGGTCAGCGGGGTATGAAAATCCTTGTAAATAGAGTAGGCCGCTGAAGGTGTATGTCTTTGTGGATCCATATGGAATTATGGCCTCCAACTGACTTGGGGTATCCGGACCCTGATGGTCGTGCAAAATCATCATACCTTTGTTGTCGGTTTCACCTTTTAATGGTCATGATTTTCTTTGTCAGGATACCTTGCTGAAATAACTTGGACACGCCTGTCCTTGATTCTTCGTATGACCATGGGTGTGATTAATATTTTTGACATTGTTCCTTGTGCTTGTTTTTTTGACCTGTGTCCGCACATATATGACATATACTCGGGGTTCATAGCTGTACGGAGCTCATTGCTGAAGCCAATCATACAAGAAGGTGACAAGGTTTCATGATATCACCTTGTCTGGTGCGGGAATAATGATCTTGATGACCATTGTCAAGACTGTGGATTCTGTGATGTCATCCCCAGATCTTGTCAATCCTTGTAATTCATGAGATGTATCTCTGCTTATTTTCCTTTACTTGACTCATGAGGTTGTTGAATCCTTACTTTCCTTAGGTATATCTGTTGGATCCTTGCCGCATCTCATATGAGTGACTGATATGACTGGGGATACATGTTCACCATATATGCGGAAAGATCCGTAATTGGACACTTGATTTCTGAAGAAGACCTATGCCTTGACCGATTTGTGCTTCCGACAAAAATGTTGCGATTCTGATTCTTGAGCGATACTGCCATATATTGGCAACTCATCATATAATCTCTAAGGACGGTGTAATAGTGTGGTACTGACGTGGACTTAGTGGCTTACGAGAGAAGCCATCTGAGTAGCTTGCTGAGGAGGACTCGTTAGCTTCTACTCAAATCTTTTGTCTGGGTATCGTGCAGAAAAAGGCTCTATAGATTACACGTGAAGCATGGTATGATTATTGTGCTAGAGAAGCATGAGTCTCGTACTTGAGAAGCTTCTCCTCGGTTTTGCTTGTTGAGAAAAATTCATTTCTGTTTGTTAGAAGCTTTTACTGAGGTATCTTGTTGAGAAAGACTGGTTATCATGTGCCGAAAATTGTTCACATATCATGCTGAGGAAAATTTAGGAGCCTTGCATCATAAATTTCTTCCGATAACGTGTGGAAGAAGACTGAGTTTCTTACATCCAAAGCTGCATACTAATATGCAGACTAAAATCTACAAACACGTCCATAATATTCTGTGGCTGATTATTTGCATGATAAAAATGGTTTGACTGTCTTCCTTGAGCATGTCACATTCTGACTTTATTTCGGATGATAACATATTTCAAGCATCATGCATTGCCGAGCCAAAATTTTGTATATGATCCATACCTCTGTCTGAAAATATACCGTTGGGCTTGTACCTGACTTGCCTTGCAGCTGACTTGAGCATTACTATTGTGAGGATTTGGTACTGATGGGGACTTGATGTTGATAATTAATCCAAGAAACTATTGGTATTCTGAGCAGATATTAATTCCATAATGCAGTTGACTGGGTGGACCATAATGTTCAGTTGAGCTTCTTCCAATTATTTGAAATCCTTATTGCTTCTTCGAGTCCGGTGTCAGTTCATGAGCAACTCTTTATAGGGGAAAAGCAATGTAACACCGGGGCCCAAAAAGAAGCAAAAGAAAACTCAACTAACAAAAGCACACAAAAACAATCAATTCACACACAATCAATGTCACATATTACTTCTAGTCACACAATATGCATGCCTACTTAAGCACACAAATCGTGCGGGATCTCCGGTTCTACGATCTAGCATGCTGTGACGATGTGCACGAGGACGAATAAATGTGTGGAAGAATTGGTGTAAACAGCGCTACACCAAGTGCTAGCTTAGCTAGGTAGCAACCTGGACTAGCTCGGAGGCGAGGACGTACTTGGTAACCATGTAGCAGGACACGAATGTCGCGACCACATTATCATCAAGCGGACGGAAAATATCCGTACTCGTCCAAGAAATAAGGATAGCAGCGAAAAAGTGAGTCTGCTAACATCGCCCTTTCATGATGACTAAGATCATTAAGCGTTGCCAACACGACAAAATAAAAAGGACGATCCAGGATTGAAGCATGTCTACCACCGAAACAAAATGGGGATGAAAGAAAGAAATCAGCGCGATACCTGAGCACCATTTTTGCAAACAGTGTCGGGATCACTTGGCATCACCCTACTGGGACAGAAATGACACCAAACATCGAAAGAAAAAGAAACGGGAGAAATGCAGAGGCTGAGTTGTAGTGTATCCGAGCTGATACCAGCTACACACACCAGATAAACCGTTAACAACAAATACTAAGGCTATATGCATGTTGTGCAACAAACAAATGCAGCAACCAAATGCAATAAACAAGCCAAACTTTAAACTACCGGTTTCTACCGCTCGCACTGACTAGGGCGTCCAACAGGCAGACCTGCTCTGATACCAAGCGATGTGGCACCCCGGCTCAGAGAAACCGGAACGCCCCGTATTCTAGCCCAGAGATCGAGGAGAAGTCTCTGGAATACGACACTGCTTGGCATAGAACAAATCAACTCTTATTACAAGAATAATAATACAAGGGTCTGATGTTACAAAGAGGCACATCAGCACAGCAACACTACGCCTGCGATACTACACTTGCTCTATGCTAGCAGCGGAACAACTCGAAGCAGCGGAATACTTCTAGCAGCGGAACAACGGCGAAGGTGGTGAACTCCACTCCGCAGGGACTCTGGCTAGGACACGATCTAGCTCGCACGCACGGCAACCTCGACAAGCAATCAAGCAATCATGGCATCACGTGTAATCTGGCATGACACGCCAGGTCAGTACATTCAATGTACTTGCAAGCTCACAACAACCATAAACATCAAGGCAAGACAATAACATGGCATTTAACAGGTTAATTAAATTAACATCTATTATGATGAAACAACTACTAAGCATGGTATGAAACTAATACAATACTGATAAATAACCATCTCAGATCTCCATAACCGTATCTCTCTTGGCTAACCGGCCCAGCAATATACCATCTCGATCACCTCGTGATCAAAACCAAACGGTGATGAGGGAGTCCTGGATTAGGGGGTGTCTGAATGGCCGGACTATACCTTCAGCCGGACTCCTGGACTATGAAGATACAAGATTGAAGACTTTGTCCCGTGTCCGGAAGGGACTTTCCTTGGCGTGGAAGGCAAGCTTGGCGATACGGACATATAGATCTCCTACCATTGTAACCGACTTGGTGTAACCCTAACCCTCTCCGGTGTCTATATAAACCGGAGGGTTTTAGTCCGTAGGACAACATACAGAACAACAATCATACCATAGGCTAGCTTCCAGGGTTTAGCCTCTCCGATCTCGTGGTAGATCTACTCTTGTACTACCCATATCATCAATATTAATCAAGTAGGACGTAGGGTTTTACCTCCATCAAGAGGGCCCGAACCTGGGTAAAACTTCGTGTCCCTTGCCTCCTGTTACCATCCGGCCTAGACGCACAGTTCGGGACCCCCTACCCGAGATCCGCCAGTTTTGACACCGATATTGGTGCTTTCATTGAGAGTTCCTCTGTGTCGTCGCCGTCAGGCTCGATGGCTCCTACGATCATCAATAGCGATGCAGTCCAGGGTGCGACCTTCCTCCCCGGACAGATCTTCGTCTTTGGGGGCTTCGCACTGCGGGCCAATTCACTTGGCCATCTGGAGCAGATCGAAAGCTATGCCCCTGGCCGTCAGGTCAGATTTGGGAGTTTAAACTACACGGCTGACATCCGCGGGGACTTGATCTTCGACAAATTCGAGCCACTGCCGAGCGCGCCGCACTGTCACGACGAGCATGATCTAGCTCTGCCGCTGAACAGTGCCCTGGAGGCCGCACCCGCATCGGCTTCGACCCTTAATTCGGAGCCAACTGCGCCGATCGAGGATGGGTGGTTGGACGCCGCCTCGGGGGCTGCGATCCCAACGGTGATCGAGCTGAACACCAGCCCCGCACTCCGAGAGACTCGTGACTCCAAGGAGCCGGACTCCTCTCCGGACTCTGAACCCTCCGCGCCCCTGCCGATCGAATCCGATTGGGCGCCGATCATGGAGTTTACTGCCGCAGACATCTTTCAGCACTAGCCTTTCGGTGATATTCTGAAGACACTAAAGTCTCTCTCTTTATCAGGAGAGCCCTGGCCGAACTACAGTCAGCAAGGTTGGGATACGGACGATGAAGAAATTCAAAGCCCACCCACTACCCACTTTGTAGCCACTGTCGACGATTTAACTGACATGCTCGACTTTGACTCCGAAGACATCGACGGTACGGACGCCGATGAAGGAGATGATGAAGAACCAGCGCCTATTGGGCCCTGGAAAGCCACCTCGTCATATGATGTATACATGGTGGACGCACCAAAAGATGACGACGAGGAGCGGAAGGATGCACCGAAGGCTTGTTCCCTCGAGAAGCAGTCAAAGCGGCGACGCAAGCGCCGCCCCAAATCCCGCCTCGACAGAAATAACGATCACACAGACCCAACGCTGAAGCAGGGCGAACAGCTGCCGGACAACGGCAATCCAGATAATCAAACCGAACAAACAACTTCTATCAAGGATAATGGTCCGGACGACATAACGCCGGACAGGCACCCGGAGCAGCAAAATGCCCGTAAAAGGCTTGTTGCCACCGCGAGGAGTCTTAAAAAGCAGAAGCAAAGGCTCAAGGCTGCGCAAGACACACTCCAAATCAGATGGAGTAAAATACTCAACACAGCAGTGAGGTACGGCGACAATCGCCCCTCCAAGAGCTACCCAAAGCGGAAGCTGCTACCTGAATTCGATGAGGAGGCCTCAGACCCCCCACAACCAAATATCAAAGCAACCACCTGGCCGGATAGACGACCCCTCTACCAAAATAGAGCAGCATACAACGCCACTCACAATACAACACGCGACCCATGCGAGGGCTCGCACCCAAAGGACGATGCAACAAGATCCATCTATGGACCACGCACACGCGCCCCAGCATACAATGCAACACAACAAACATCCGAACAACGCGGTACACCCAGCTATAGGGGTGCCGCACACCCCCTATGTTTCACCGATGAGGTGCTGGACCATGAATTTCCAGAGGGATTCAAACCCGTAAACATAGAGACATACGACGGAACAACAGACCCTGGGGTCTGGATTGAGGACTACATCCTTCATATCCATATGGCTCGAGGAGATGATCTCCACGCCATCAAGTACTTACCCCTCAAGCTCAAAGGGCCAGCTCGTCACTGGCTTAAAGGCCTCCCCGAAAGCTCCATTGGAAGTTGGGAAGAGCTCGAAGACGCCTTCCGGGCAAATTTTCAAGGGACTTATGTCCGACCTCCGGATGCGGACGATTTGAGTCATATAACTCAACAGCCCAGAGAGTCAGCCCGAAAGTTTTGGAACAGGTTTCTTACTAAAAAGAACCAGATTGTCGACTGTCTGGACGCCGAAGCCTTGGCAGCTTTTAAGCATAGCGTTCGTGACGAATGGCTCACCAGACACCTCGGCCAAAATAAGCCGAGAACGATGGCCGCATTAACAAGCCTCATGACCCAGTTTTGCGCGGGTGAGGACAGCTGGCTAGCTAGATGCAGCACCAGCGACCCCAGTACATCTGAAGTTGGAGATGGAAACGGGAAATCACGGCGCAACAGCAATAACAAACGCCGGAATAAAGAAGACATCACGAAGGGCACGACAGTAAACGCCGGATTCAAAAGCTCTCGGCCAGGTCAAAAGCCGCCCTCTAAAGGCACCAGGGATGAACTGTCCAGCCTCAACAAAATTCTGGACCAAGTATGTCAGATCCATAGTACCCCTGGTAAACCTGCTAATCATACCCACAGAGAATGTTGGGTCTTCAAGCAGTCCGGCAAGCTCAACGCTGTACACAAGGGGGAGGATACACCAAGTGAAGACGAGGACGAGCCTCCCAAGCAAGACACTGGGGAACAAAAGAAATTTCCACCAGAAGTCAAAACAGTAAACGTGTTACATGTGATCAAGGGAAAAAACAACGCGGCACTCCCAGGAAAATATACCCAAGTGCCTGTCACCACGAAGTCCTGCCACTGGTCGTCTCAACCGATCACTTTCGACCATCGCGATTACTCAGCAAGTATCCGACGCGTAGGATGGGCTGCCCTGGTATTAGACCCAGTAATTGGCGGATATCACTTCACACGAGTCTTGATGGACGGTGGCAGCAATCTAAACCTAATATATCAGGATACAATCCGCGGGATGGGGTTAGACCCAACAAAAATTCGCCATAGCAATACTACCTTTAAAGGAGTAACGCCAGGCCCAGGGGCTCATTGTACGGGCTCCCTCCTACTACAAGTTATATTCGGCTCCCCCGATAACTTCCATCGCGAGCATTTAACCTTCCACATCGCTCCATTCCAAAGTGGCTATCAAGCACTGCTCGGACGCGAAGCTTTCGTTCGCTTTAATGCAATACCACACTAAGCCCCCCTCACACTCAAGATGCCCGATCCACGTGGCATCATTTCAGTGAACGGAAATATCAAGCGATCTCTGCGCGCCGAAGAGAGTGTGGCTGCCTTGGCAGCCGCACACTAAAGGCGCCCGGACCAGTGAAAGCATCCAATAGGTCGTCAAGACCTCAGACACAACTAATCAAGTCCGGCGCCGCTATTTATACCGAATAAATGGTCACACCCCTATTTGTCCATACAAGGGGCTCAACGCGCGCATACAAGTGGCAATTTCTTCTCATCTTGAATTATACATGGTTTCTTTAAAAACTATCTTTTTGCACGACAACTTTTTCACCTAAATTCCTCTCTTTTACAGACGATCATCGTGCTACACCTGTCCAGGATAGGGCACAACGGAGACACGGGCGCAGACATGCAGCAGGGACCCGCTCAGATTAGGACCCTGCGTAAACCTTTTTTACTATCTCTTGTTGATACATATCCACCGTTGAGAAGGATGCTGACGTCTTGGCATGTGGCCACGCTAGAACAATGCACGTACCTGGACACAAGGGGCTTCTTACAAAGGCCATTATTTAGGCCCGGTTTATACCACAAAGACCGAATACCTTAGGGAGTGTTCGGCGTCGCGAGTTTGGCCCTATATGCATCAGCTCCGAATCATTGTCTTTGGTTAAATGTTGGGTTTTCCCGGCTCCTGTGTTTTGGTGCCTTACGTTCTGCTTTACCGGCTAAGGTAGCACCAGGAGAACTACTGCGATTGTGCCCTGGTTCATCCGGACAAGCACCTCAATAGAGAAAGCTGAAAACTGACTGTCATGATATAGCGTGAGACTGGTCAACCACTCGATGACCTGTTGGAATGTTAGAATTCCTCCGCCTTAACGAAGGGCCGTTTTCCGGCTAGGCATGTACGCACCCCGGGATCGGGAGAGTGCGGAGCCACCAGGGGCTATTTAGTAGCCCCACTGTCAAACTCCTATGGCTAAGTGAAAGTGCTAAAGCATTATAGTCCGGTTGCCTCGCTCGCTCCGCTATCACCTCCTTAATA
Source organism: Triticum urartu (assembly GCF_003073215.2). Lineage (NCBI taxonomy): Eukaryota > Viridiplantae > Streptophyta > Magnoliopsida > Poales > Poaceae > Triticum > Triticum urartu. The sequence goes on from NC_053024.1 coordinate 485,984,806, forward strand.
GGACCAAGACATTGGGTTAAGTGTCAACGCGTGTTTTTTGCGAGCACCTCCGCATTATATGCGTGGGGGTTGAAGCCGACGGCTGCAATCTTTGAGGTTATACACATGTATACATAAACGGCCGCCCAGGAGGCATCATATTACTTTCAGGCAAAAGTATAAAAATAGCCTTATAAAAATTTATAAAAGCATTTCGCTTACAATGAGATTACATATCACTCAAACATAATATTTTTTGAGCATTGGGTCTATCAAATGAGCACCCTCAAGAACTTCTTCAAAGTAGTGCTCAGCAGCCATTTGACCTATGGCCGAATCCCGCGCTGCAACAGTGGTAGCGTCCATCTCCGCCCAGTATGCTTTAACACTGGCAAAGGACATCCGTGCACCCTCTATGCACGCCGACCTCTTCATCGCATTAATGCGCGGCACCACGTCAAGGAACTGCTGCACCAAGCTGAAATAGCTATTCGGTTTTGGCCTTTCCTGCCACAGCTGATCCACAACAGACCTCATGGCGAGTCCGGACAACCTATTCAGTTCGGCCCATTCGGCTAATTGGTCTGACAATGAAAGCGGACGCTCGGGGGAATGGAATTGTGTCTAAAACAGCTCGTCCACTTCACGGTCCGTCTGACCCTGGAAGTACTTGGCCGCATCGGCAGCGCTCGCCGCCAAATCCATATACACATCCTCCGAACTCCACAGCCGATCCAGAGAGGCATACCATGGATCTCCAAACTTCCTCCGCAACATAAAGGATTTCCCAGCTACAATATCCCTAGCTTCCCGTAGCTCCTCCTTCTTCGCCCTCATAGCAGAGCGGATGTCTTTTCTCATCACAGCAGCCTTCTCAAGGTCCGATGCCTTCGCTAGGTTTTCCTTTTCGAGAACCCGGCAACGGTCGGCGGCGGCTTTTAATTCTATGGCCATCTTGGCCATCTTATCTCGGCTCTCGCCATGCGCGGCCTTCTCGGCTTTCAATTCTTCGGCCGCCTTCAAAGCAGCCGCATTACCAAACCTCGCTTGTTCCTTGGCTCGGGCAAGTTCTGCCCGCAAGGCTTCAACAGTGGCAGCTCCATCTGCAGTCACAACATATTAAAGATACTGGCATCATGCTGCTCTTACTATGTGGCGTTTACCAGATAATGACACTTACCCTGTGCCTCGTCAAGCCTTTTGTTATCAAGCTCGATGTCGGCGTCTGCCGCATCCAACTGCCATTTTAAATGGGCAAACTCACTAGTCTGACTAGCCACCGGAGCTTCCATCACCTGCACATAGAGGCAGTATGGTTATTACCTGGGAATATGATCCTCTGTTCGTCGTCGTTTCCGACGACAACCAGAGTCTCAGGGGCTACTATCTACACAGGGCACACCTAGCATGTGCAGGACTATCATACATTATTTTACGTACCTCAAAGCCTGTCAGTAGACTCATAAAAGCTTCATGCAATCCGCTTTCGGCGGACGAGATTCTCTCCATCACCGTATTCATCAGCACACGGTGTTCATCTGAGATGGCCGCTCGCCCCACCAACTCCCTCAGAACATCCGATCGCACACCAGACGGTGCCGGACTCTTTTTTCCACTCTCTTCGGGAGCCGGACACTGGGAGCTTCGGGGGTCAATGGGATTATCTTCTGGCCTCACCGGACTCGGAGAGGCCCTCCGTGACGACACTTCGGGGTCGCCCGCTTCCGGAGCGGAGGAGTCCGGAGGAGGCGTTTCGCTCTCCATCATCTCTGGAAGAAGATCCCCCGAAGACGAGCTCATTTGAGAGGGGCTAAGGCCCGAACTGCAAAGATATATGCGGTGGTTATTTTCTCAGAAGAAAAAGATGGCATACCTGTACTATTAAAGTATTTCGGGTCACTTACGACTCGCTGGAGAATTGATCCCCCCGCGGACTTTGTGCGGCAAAAGCACCCCCCAAGGTAGGACCCTCTGTGGGTGACTTCTTCTCCCATTTGGAAGCTTCGGCTTCCGAATCCCCGGGCGCAGTCCTTTTCCTCCTTCGGTCATCTTCCTTCATGGAGGCACTCGCTCCCTAGGTTAGAATGGGCAGCGTTGGGGGCCCGCGTCCGCCCGTATTATCCTCCCCAGTATCTTCCTTCAAGGGCTCTGGGCAAGATGCGACCTGGAGCATCTTTTCCAATACCGGATTGTCCAAACCCTCAGGAAGGGGGGCCGAACACCGAATCAACTTCGCCTTTGTTAGCCAGTCCTGGTCAAAAAGCGAACTCTCAGAAATAACTTCGTAACAAATGAGAGATAGTATGTTCGGTCGGAAGATTCCTTACCTATTCGGCGGCGCAGTTACTGCTCAGTCCCACGTCCTCGGTGATTTCTGGACACTCTACCTGAGGTCTGAAGAATGACTTGTACATATCCTCGTGTGTCAGGCCGAGGAAATTTTGAATGACACACGGTCCCTCGGGATTGAACTCCCATAAGCGAAGGGGCCGGCGTCTGCAAGGCTGGACTTGACGAACCAGCATAACTTGTATTACCGCAACCAAACTAAAATCTCCATTGAAGAGATCTCGAATGCGGCTTTGCAGTATTGGCACGTCCTTGGCTGGACCCCAGCTCAGACCTCTGCTGATCCATGACATCAGTTGTGGGGGAGGGCCCGAGCGGAAAACAGGGGCGGCCGCCCACTTGGCACTTCTAGGAGCCGTGATGTAGAACCACTCCTGTTGCCACAATTCAGACACCTCTGGAATGGAACCTTTGGGCCATGGAGCTCCCGTCATCTTACATATTGAGGCACCTCCACACGCTGCATGTTGCCCCTCGATCACTTCGGCTTTACTTCAAAGGTCTTGAGCCACAGGCCGAAGTGAGGGGTAACCCGGAGGAAGGCCTCACACACGACAATAAATGTCGTGATATGAAGAAAGGAGTCCGGAGCTAGATCATGGAAATCTAGCCCATAATAAAACATCAAACCCCTAACGAAAGGATCCAAAGCAAGGCCTATACCTCGGAGGAAGTGGGAGACGAACACGACGTTCTCGTTGGGTTCGGGGGAGGGGACAGCCTGCCCTCGGGCAGGCAGCCGATGCAAAATCTCGGCGGTCAGATATCTGGCATCCCTCAACTTTTTGATGTCTTCTTCCGTGACGGAGGAAGGCACCCATCGGCCTTGAAGGCTAGATTCGGGCATGATTGAAGGTTCAGAGCACCTGACCTGAACTTTGGCTGTTTGAGCTTGAGGTGGGGGAAGGATTTGATTGAGCACGGGAGGGGAAAATAGAAGCCTTGTCCCTTTATAAAGAGGGTGAATATCAAGCGTCCTCTCCATGGCCGTTTGGACTTGCCTATAGTCTAGGAGTCCTAGAAGCGGTTGGGTTACCCACGCCCGTATTGATGAGAATCCCGGAATAAGGGGACGCAATCTCCGCTTCGACGAGACGTGCCAAGGAAACCACCTCGCATGACACGCTGAGGTGGGACAATAAAACGATTCGAATAAAGGCTTGGCCGTGGTGCGATGTCACACTACAGAATACGTCAGCAGATTAGATTTGTGTAAATATTATTCTCTCTATGGCAATATGTGCAACTTATTTTGCAGAGCCGGACACTATCTTTGTGTTCAAAATCTTCTATGACGTACTTGGAGGAGGAACCCGCCTTGCAATGCCGAAGACAATCTGCGCGCCGGACTCGTCATCATTGAAGCCTGGTTCAGGGGCTACTGAGGGAGTCCTGGATTAGGGGGTGTCCGGATGGCCGGACTATACCTTCAGCCGGACTCTTGGACTATGAAGATACAAGATTGAAGACTTCGTCCCGTGTCCGGAAGGGACTTTCCTTGGCGTGGAAGGCAAGCTTGGCGATACGGATATATAGGTCTCCTACCATTGTAACCGACTTGGTGTAACCCTAACCCTCTCCGGTGTCTATATAAACTAGAGGGTTTTAGTCCGTAGGACAACATACAGAACAACAATCATACCATAGGCTAGCTTCTAGGGTTTAGCCTCTCCGATCTCGTGGTAGATCTACTCTTGTACTACCCATATCATCAATATTAATCAAGCAGGACGTAGGGTTTTACCTCCATCAAGAGGGCCCGAACCTGGGTAAAACTTCGTGTCCCTTGCCTCCTGTTACCATCCGGCCTAGACGCACAGTTCGGGACCCCCTACCGAGATCCGCTGGTTTTGACACCGATAGGTGATCTTTCCGACGATCACAACCATGACCAACACTTGGTCTCAAACGGTGATCTTTCCGGCGATCACTACCATGACCAACACTTGGTCTCAAACGGTGGTCTTTCCGGCGATCACTACCATGACCAACACTTGGTCTCCAACATCATCATCAACATCCTGCCAATCTGTATTGCTCAAAATATCAACATATAAATCACCTATAAGTCATTCCGTCATGTGAGTGTTGATCGAAAGGTCTGACCTAGTACGAACTTATGCCCACGACCGAGGACGCGGCTATCGATAGTTTAAACAAACACACTCTGCAGAGGTAGCGCAGTTTACCCACACCACGGAATCCATGGCCTCGCACTCCCATTCGGGTGGACCAACGATGTTGTGACAAAACCGTCCTACTGAAATGACACTCTCCCGGCCACTCCGACCAACTCCCCTTTGGGCTAAGTCCTGGTTGGCCCCGTGCCTACCAAAGGCACCAACGGCCACCGTCGTGGCCAAACATAAATAGTCCCAAACAGGGACAACCCGGGTAGAACAACAACAACGGGCACACAAGGCTTATGTCTGCCTACCTGATCAGGGTAGCGCGCGCCCATAACCTTCCCTCGTTGAGGCACCGGCGAGAGGCATGACAATAGACCCAGTTAGGACCTTCCCATAAAGGTAAGCGTGGTTGCACTGGAAAAGGCCGGTTCGGTGGCACTTGACCAACTTAATGACGGAATTTATCCCCAAAATATAACAGTATTAACTAATACTCCGATACCAGCTATCAACCTATAATCCAAGTCATAGCAATATCCAACAAATAATCCAAAGCTTAATATCGTCTTACCAAAATACTCCGAAGACAACATAACACTACTATCATGATGAATCCAAGAATGATAAAACTACTACTCAAATATCAAGAACTAACTATCCAACTATGATCCACATGCGAGCATCATCTCCAACATCATACTCCAAAACATAATATCATCGAGCATCATGATGGAAAAAACACTAGCCACTAATAATCCAAAGGCAACATGACATCCAAAGTAATACTCCAAAATAATACCAGATACCATCATGAAAATAATCATAATAGCCACTAAGAATCCAAAGGCAACATGATATCCAAAGTAATACTCCAAGATAATACCAGATACCATCATGAAAATAATCATAATAGCCACTAAGATTGCAAAGGCACATGTCATCCACATAATCATCAAAACATAAGTCCTAGAACTCCAGGCAATATCATGGCAACATCAAGATCAAAACAATACTCCGAGAAATGCCATGAACAAATCATACATAGCTAAAGCAATATTTTAGACAAGTTCAGAGATATAAACCATGTCACTGCATTGCAATCATGCAAATGGAGGGTGTGGCTTGCCTCGGGTGGAAGAAATCACCGGGAAGAAGTGCGAGAAGCTCGTGGAAAGAATTGCCGGAAAACGTTCTCTCTCAGAGGGGGCTGATTAAGCGTAAGGGAAAAATGGTCATTTTCAGACTGTAAAAACATCATGAAAATATTACCAACAAAACAGGCTCGATGAGACGAAGAAGTGAGCGCTGGTGTCAGCTCGATCGGAGTTTTGGTTTCGTACTAATGAGGTGTGAAAGAAGAAGGACCAATCTGTGAATATTTCATCACCAACGGGTCCCTGAGTGGATAAGGCAGAGGCGCAAAATCAGAATACGCTTTCTGAACAAGAAAATGCACTTTAGGGAAAATAAGAAAGAAATACGCTATCGGGCAAATGAAAGCGTACTGAAGAAAATACGCCTTCAGAGAACTGAAAGCGAACTCACCAGAAGGCGCTTCCACTTATGCGCTTGGGCCCGCGCGTGGTCAACGCCTGAGAGGCTGACCAGTGGGTTCCGTGAGGAGGAGGGGGTCCAGGCGCGCTTGTCTTCTTCCTCCTCTCCCTGCCCCCGATCGGGAACAGAGAAGCGAGGACTGGAGCAAGCCCGACGATGGGGCGGGCTGCTCCGATGAGCTCCGGCCCGGCCGAGCACACCGGCGGGACCGTGGGGCCGAGCCGCACCCGTTAAGAGGATCATCCGGCACCGGGGTGGAGTGGAGAGGAGGGGAGGCCGTGGCGACGGAAGCGGACAAAGAGGGGGCGGTGGTGATGATCTCCGGTGATGCAGGGCACTCCGGCGAGAGATGAGGGGCTGGGGAGGTTCGACGGGACGTGGGGAAGACGTTGGTGGAGTCGGGGAAGCACGAGGAGGCTCCGGATGGCCGGTCGGAAAGGCGACCGAAAGGGTCGGGCGGTGGCCGAACGAGGAGCACACGGCCACAGGGCTCTCCGGCGAGGGGCAAGAGGTTGGGGCGAACCGCAGAGTGGTGGGGAGTGTGGTGGATAGGTCAGTGAGGCAAGAGGAGGCTTGGCTTGGCCGGAATCATGCCGAGGCCGAGGCGGCCATGGTGGATTACGGTGAACAACGGCGAGATTAGGTGACTCCAGAGGGCAAATGAAGCGAGGGAGAGATGGTTGAGGTGCGGAGGGACTCGGGGGTCCTTATATAGGCGCGGAGAAGGGCTCTACAGCTCACGGACGAGCTCCCGACCGAGCTTTAATGGCGGGCAGAGGCTGGACGTGGCACGGGCGCGGCTCTAGTGGCGCATTAATGGTGAACGATCATGAAGCAACGATGGAGGGCGGTGCAGGAGCTCACGGGGCAGCTACTAGACATGAATGGAGGTCGAGACGAGGAGGGAGGAGACGAGCATAGTGGCCAGACCGAGCCAGAGCTTGCACTATGCATGACGCCATCGCGATCACCATGGGCACTGGTGCAAACGGTGCATTCTGGCCGGGCCGACCCTGTCCAGTAGATAGACCATCGTGTCCTCAGTCAAAAAGAAAAAGAATTGGGTCCAGGGGCAAAGAAGAGATTTGCAGATGGCCCCAAAGCAAGCCAGCAGCCAAGTGTTTGTGTTGTGCAGTGGGGACACCAGCTTGGTAACACAGTAAAAAGTTTGTTCAATGATGATCACGCACTAAGGTGATGTTGATCACCAAAAATCAGACTAAGAGGAGGAGTTTAGATGAGGGTTGCTGAAGAAACCACTACAATGGCCAGAATTAGGGATTTGGATGATGCATTCACATGGAGAAGCAAGTTGAGCTGAAATTGGTCATGGTCTAATGATTTGAAGATATGAAGATGCTCAAAAAGTTTCAAGCCATTTGGATGAACCAAATTAGCACTTGTTTCATATAGCTTTGCTCTGGACAAAAACTTGGAAAAATTGCACAGGGCAAATGTGTAATGGATTGAGCCTAATTTTGGACGAGAGAAGTTATTTGGGTAGGATAACAGTTTGGTAATTTATCAGGATTTTGAAGCAATATAAAATGCACTTGCTTCACAACCTGAAAATTTTACGCGAAGCAAAGATTTGGTCCTGTGCTGACATAGATGATTGGATGAGGCTGAAATTTGTAGGAGTGAGATAATATGAGCACAAGAAGAGGCATGCAAAAATTTCAACTCATTTGGATTCTCCTAGCTAGTACTTCCTTCACGGTGGCTTCTGTTTGACAGAAACTTTGAAAAATCACTGAGGAAGATTTCCTAGGCAAATAAAGTTGAATTTTGGCATGTGGCAATTATTTGGACATAAAAGAATTCCCAACAAGTTTGGGAGCAAACAAGAAAAGATAAATGGCACTTCCTTCACAAAGTGCCACTCTGGACAGAAAGGAAGAATAATTATTGGGGAATTATTCTTGGGCTAGGACAGGAAATTTTTGGGCATATTTGAGCAATATATGACCCAAAGAAATTTTGAGAATTAATTAGGATTTCTGGGAGCGACATAAATATAGGTTGCTTCACAACCTAGGGCAGATAGGGTTTATTCCTTTAATAGAAAAAGGAATATTCCCTAGAAAAAGATTTTAGGGTTTGGTCAAGGAGTGAAGTGACATGATCTTGGCAAGGTTTTGAGGATGGTGAGCCACTTGGGAGGGGAAATGAGGATGATTTCCCAGGTGGCAAGGCCACAGAACCACTCCAAAAAGTAAAACAGAGCAAAAACTAAATAAATCAAAAGAAAAAGAAAAGGGCCAAAATCCAGGCTGTTAAAAGTGTAAAATTATTTAAACTAGCTTGTAGAGCGAGTTCAACACTAGTGTAAACCTATTTAAACTTGCAGGTAGAGCTAGTTTAACTCTAGTGTAAAGTTATTTGAACTAGCTTGTAGAGCTAGTTCAACTCTAGTGTAAAATTATTTGTACTAGGTTATCGAGCTAGTTCAACTCTAGTGTAAAATTATTTGAACTAGCCTATAGAGCTAGTTCAACTCTAGTGTAAAATTATTTGTACTAGGTTATAGAGCTAGTTCAACTCTAGTGTAAAATTATTTGAACTAGGTTGTTGAGCTAGTTCAACTCTAGTGTAAAATTATTTGAACTAGCCTGTAGAGCTAGTTCATCTCTAGTGTATAATTATTTGAACTAGCCTGTAGAGCTAGTTCAACTCTATTGTAAAATTATTTGTACTAGGCTATAGAGCTAGTTCAACTCTAGTGTAAAATTATTTAAACTAGCTTGTAGATCTAGTTCAACACTAGTGTAAACCTATTTGAACTAGCCTCTACAGCTAATTCAACTCTAGTGTAAAATTATTTGAACTAGTTTGTAGAGCTAGTTCAACCCTAGTGTAAATTATTTGAACTAGCTTATAGAGCTAGTTCAACACTAGTATACAATTATTTGTACTAGGTTATAGAGCTAGTTCAACTCTAGTGTAAAATTATTTGTACTAGCCTGTAGAGCTAGTTGAACACTAGTGTAAAATCATTTAAACTAGCTTGTAGAGCTAGTTCAACACTAGTGTAAAACTATTTGAACTAGTCTGTAGAGCTGGTTCAACTCTAGTGTAAAATTAGTTGAACTAGCTTGTAGAGCTAGTTTAACTCTAGTGTAAAATTATTTTTACTAGGTTATAGAGCTAGTTCAACTCTAGTGTGAAATTATTTGAACTAGCTTGTAGAGCTAGTTCAACTCTAGTGTGAAATTATTTGAACTAGCTTGTAGAGCTAGTTCAACTCTAGTGTAAAATTATTTGTACTATGTTAAAGAGCTAGTTCAACTCTAGTGTAAAATTATTTAAACTAGCTTCTTGAGCTAGTTCAACACTAGTGTAAAACTATTTGAACTAGCCTGTATAGCTAGTTCCACTATAGTGTAAAATTATTTGTACTAGGTTATAGATCTAGTTCAACTCTAGTGTAAAATTATTTGTACTAGGTTATAGATCTAGTTCAACTCTAGTGTAAAATTATTTGTACTAGGTTATAGAGCTAGCTCAACTCTTGTGTAAAATTATTTATACTAGGTTGTAGAGCTAGTTCAACTCTACTATAAAATTATCTGTACTAGGATATAGAGCTAGTTCAACTATAGTGTAAAATTCTTTGTACTAGGTTATAGAGCTAGTTCAACTCTAGTGTAAAATTATTTGAACTAGCCTGTAGAGCTAGTTCAACTCTAGTGTAAAATTATTTGTACTAGGTTATAGAGCTAGTTCAACTCTAGTGTAAAATTATTTGAACTAGCCTGTAGAGCTAGTTTAACTCTAGTGTAAAATTATTTGAACTAGCTTGTAGAGCTAGTTCAACTCTAGTGTAGTGTAAAATAATTTGTACTAGGTTATAGAGCTAGTTCAACTGTAGTTTAAAATTATTTAAACTAGCTTGTAGAGCTAGTTCAACACTAGTGTAAACCTATTTGAACTAGCGTGTAGAGCTAGTTCAACTCTAGGGTAAAATTATTTGAACTAGCTTGTAGAGCTAGTTCAACTCTAGTGTAAAATTATTTGTACTAGGTTATCGAGCTAGTTCAACTCTAGTGTAAAATTATTTGAACTAGCCTGTAGAGCTAGTTCAACTCTAGTGTAAAATTATTTGTACTAGGTTATAGAGCTAGTTCAACTCTAGTGTAAAATTATTTGAACTAGCTTGTTGAGCTAGTTTGTCGGTGTGGAAAGACACCTATGGGGTCATTGGGATCCCTTCTACGGTTGGCAGGCGCGGGGTTGTGCGAAGAGCGGGTCTGGCGGTCAGCAACCAGATCGTTTACCCAGTTTCAGGTCGCAGAGACGCGTAAAACCCTAGTCCTGCTTTGATGTATATTGAGTATTCCTGTGTTCTTGAACTAGCTGCGGTGGCTTTCTAGCCCAAAAGATCCGAATCCCCCTCCTGGACGCCTCGGGCCTCCTTTTATAGAAAAAGGGGTTGCCACAGTGGCACACAGGAGGTGGAAAGGTGCACAGTAGTTGAGTCTATCCTTTGGCATCATCGGACTTGCGCATTCAATGTGCTGCCGACGTGCCCCTCTTGCTTTATTGGGGACGGCGGAGAATCTCGTCCCAACTGTCGTCGCCTCGCCTGGCTCCAACGCGCGTCGAAGCTGATGAGGCGTTGTAGCGCCATGTTGGCTGGCTGCTGGGCTAGCGCGGTGGTGGAGCCTTCACGAAGATTTGCATGCCACCACGCAGGTGCTTGCTAAGTTGGTGTAGAGGCCGCGTGCTGCCATGCACATGCCTGCTTGGCTGGTCGAGCTGGCAGCTGTATGGGAGCGCCGGTGGAATCTTGGCAGGCGCGGGCTTGGCTGAGGCCCCGCAGGCATTCTCGGCAAGGGTCTTGCCGAGGGCCCAACAAGGGTCTCACTTCGGCACTGCGATCGTCCCCGGCAAGGATCTTGTCGGGGGTCTCGTGGATTTCCTTGGCAAGGATCTCGCCAAGGATCGTCGTCTTCTGGTTCCCATCTGATCTTGTGTATCTATGATCTCTACAAGATCTGCATGCCAGCACAGAGGTGCCTCCCGAGCCTTGGTTCCAATATGGTTGACGGTGTTGGGACCTCTTGGGCTCAAGGGTGGCGCGCTCTACTGGCGCCAGGCAAGTTGCCCCAGCAAGGATCTTGCCGAGGCAGCGGAAGCCACCCTAGCAAGGGTCATGCCGGGGGAGTCCACCTCGCCCCCTTACTCTCTTTGCGCCTCTGGTCTTGGTGTTGCTTTGGTCGTCTTGTGCTCTGGCTTCCCTCCTCTGCCCTGCTTAGTGTGGGCGTGGCTCCAACTACCCGTGCACAAGTAAGGGGTGCAAAAGGAGAGCCCTTACTTTTGTACACCGACAGAGGCCCCGGGCCTGGGCCACACATAAGCGCGCCGCATTGTTGGGCTAGGCCCAAAACGGTGCGCGGGCAGGTGGGGCTAATTTTTACCGCAATAACTCCTCCATCTACTGCGCTTCCCCACGACCTGCGTTGAACCCGCGTCGTGGGGGGTTCAAGCATGACGTGGGGGTCATGCGTGGGGCAGTTTCCGCACGCATGCGTCACATTGTGTAAAATGGGCGGCTCGCGCCTTCCCCGTGAAAAGAGGAAAACGCAGAGATGCGGCTCATTTACTGAGTGGACTCGGGTCGTGGTCTTCAAGGCGTTTGTGCCCCATGATCACGGGGTAGGGAACGGTTGCTTCACCTGTCCCCTTGATTCTGCTCGCTCGCCACGTGTTCCTCATGCCTTCAAGGTGGCAGGCGGTGGAGGCAGGAAACCGGGCCATCGCTGATTGGAGCAGCGGGTTGGTCTCGATTCCCCGCGCCCCTAGATGGCTGGATTGGTTGAGCGGGGCGGCCAAGCCCCGACCCCGCCCCTTTATAAGAAGGGGGAGGGGATGGCATCCCACACTCTTTCATCATCTACCTCCTTCCACCTCGGCTCTTTTCTTCCCTCTGCCATGACGAGAGGAGGAGCCGGCCCTTCGATGATGGTGGCGAGTGTCTTTGCTCGACAACACGTCCCTCCTCCCCAAGAGCCCGCGGCGGTGGAGCCGGCCACGAGAGGAAGGTGGAGGGGGCGAGGCCGAGGCCAGCGTGGCGCCCAGGGGAGAGGCGGATGGGGCGGTGCACCGTCCCTGCCTCCGCTAGCAATGCCTCTCTCCAACGGAGGGCCACGTCGGGGACCAGCCTCGCGAGTTCTTCATCAGCCTGCGTCGGCCACCGCGCCTTCGCCTTCGTCTCCCCGTGCCATTCACTCGGGAGATGGAGCTCGACCTGCCCCAGACTCTGAGGTTGCATATGAGGGTTGCGGGAACGGTGTCACGCGGGTTGACGTCGACTTCCCCGCCCCTCACGTCATGTACCTTCGTCGCAGATGGAAGACTTTCGCCCGCATTCACATCTTGACAGCGGGGCTCGTTCTCTACTTCAAATTGATGGAGAACGACCTGTTCTCCATCAAGGTCTTCGGAGATCTTGGAACCCGCCTGAAGTGCTGCGTGGAGAGCTCCTCCGACGATGAAGACTCCTCCTCGAGCAGAAGCAATGAGGAGGATAGCAACAACGATGACGAGAGCGTCGAGCAAGGTCACGTCGACCTCGTCTCCGACTGACCGCGTCGCCACTCCCTCCATCGTGCGCCCTGACGAGGGCCTTCCTCGTCAAGCTCTCCATCAGCGCATTCCCCGTCGCCTCCTTGGGCGGCTGGTGTAGGAGGGCCAGAGAAGGCGAAGAAGGAGGGTGGCGTCCGTCAAGTCGGAGTACGCGGGCACCGACACCTTCATCGAGTATTGTCGGCCCGCTGCCTCTTCTTCCGGCTCCTCTCCCGGCACCGGGATGTTCTCTTGGTGTCTTCTGCTGCTCGTACCTTGCCTAGGCGTTCTTTTTGCCCTCCTACTATCTTGTTCCATCTTCTGAGGAGAGGGACAAGAAAGGAATCATGGGCATCTTATCTCTTTTTAGTTTGTAAGCCTGCGGGCACTTATTAAATTTCAAACTTGTAATCCCCTTGCTCATGTTTTTCATTCCTTATGAACTGTACCTGGATGGGATGTTTTTAATGAAAAAGGGCGCTTGTCGGGTTCTTTGTGCGTGACCGAGGCCCATGCCAAGGAGCGAATCCTTGTTATTTTTAAGACAAACACTGTCGCCCGGCAACATGCCTTGTCGTTCCCTTACTTCATCCGACCATTCTCACGCCTTTGGTAGAGGTAGGGGCGAAGTAGGGTTTAGGCCCCTCGTTTATTTCCTTGTCACCATGACTATGACCCGGTCCCGACCCAGGGAATAGTCCCTAGGTGCAGGAAAAAGAGGGAGCACAACGGCCTGGGAATAAAAACGAGGTTTCATACGTCCCAACTCCATACAGAAATGCACAATACGGGATAAAAGACTTATCTGGATCTGCAGTCCCCGGCAGCCTTGGCTTGCCGTGGTTGGATTCTTGCATCTGCAGCCCCCGGCAACCTTGCCTTGCCGGGGCCGGAGTGCGGGCTTGTTCTCTTTCTTCCAAACAGCTCGGCAGAAACGTCCATGTATCATGCAAACCAAAGAGGATGGAAAGGAACAGACAGACGCACACTCGACCTCTATGCTAGGGGTTAGTCGCTGCCAAGCACTATCAACCCTAACCGAGGGAAAGACTTAACCTAGCATGCATGCTAAAACTTAGCGAGCCAGCGCTTCATTTATTTATGCTCAGGGTCTACGCCTGGCTTTGTACAAAGGGTTACATGCCTTGCTGGCAAGGCTTGTACAAAAAGGTGGTTTGTCGGGGAGCCCGACAATCATGCCTCACTGATAAAACTTGTGAAGATGTTCGATATTCTAGGAGTTACTCACTGGAATGCCACCTTCGGTCTCCAGGCGAACTACGCCAGGCCTGGTGACTCGTATTACCCGATAAGGGCCTTCCCACTTCGGCGTCAACTTGTTGGAATTCTTGGCCGACTGAACATGCGTAAGAACAAGGTCGCCTTCCACATAACTTCGGGCATGAACCTTGCAGCTATCGTAGCGGCGCAAAGCTTGCTGGTAGCATGCCGCTCACATAGCCGCCCGAAGACGATCTTCCTCAAGGAGCATTGTGTCATCTTGCCGCAACTACTCTTGCTCAAGCTCATCATAAGCGAGCACTCGAGGTGACCCGTATGTGAGTTCCATTGGGAGAACTGCTTCTGCCCCGTAAAATGAGGAAGAAGGGTGTCTGACTGGTGGATCGATTTGGTGTCGTTCTGATTGACCAAAGAACCGCCAGCAATTCATCAATCCAGTGCGGTCTGCACCTGCGTAGCCTGTCAAAAGTCCTTGTCCGGAGGCCTCGCAACACTTCAGCACTTGCCCTCTTAGCCTGGCCGTTGCTCCGTGGATGTGCCACAAAAGCAAAACAGACCTTGCTGCCGAGGTCCTAGATGTACTGTATGAAGCCGTGGCTCGTGAACTGTGTGCCGTTGTCGGTGATGAATCTATTGGGCACACCGAATCAGCAGGCTAGACCCTTAAAGAACTTGACGGCTGATTGTGCTGTCACCTTTCTCACTGCGTCCACCTCCGGCCACTTTGTGAACTTGTCGATTGCAACATACAAGTACTCAAAGCCCCCGACAGCACGGGGAAAGGGGCCCAGTATGTCGAGCCCCCAGACCGAGAATGGCCAGGGGAGAGGTATTGTTTGGAGTGCTTGAGCTGGTTGATGAAGCTTCTTCGAATGGAACTGATACGCTTCACACTTGGTTACTAGTGTCGTTGCATCCTGGAGGGTAGTGGGCCAGAAGAAACCTTGCTGGAATGTCTTGCCGGCAAGGGCCCTTGACCCTATGTGGGAGCCACATATGCCTCCGTGTATCTCTGCCAACAACTCCAGTCCTTCCACCCGGGAATGCACTTCAACTTCACACCGTTTGGTCTTTTCCCGTACAGAACATCGTCGACGAACTGATACATGGCAGACCGACGGGCTACTTTCTCTGCTTGTTCCTGATCCTCAGGAAGTTCCCCTGTTTGGAGGAATCGGACGGTATGATGCGCCCATGACGGAGCCTGAGGCTCAACGGCAAGGACTAAAGGCACTTCCTCAGCCATGGGAGCAGCTGTCTCTACGGCTAGATGGCGCTCGAGGCCACCTGCCTCAGGCGCACGAGGCCAAGGAGGCCAGCGCCCGCACACGAGGAGGGTACACCCGCGTCGCCCGATCTCTTCTCTCTCTCATTTTTTCTGCCTGGCGCGTGGACCCCACCCTGCTCTTTGTTCTTTCCCACGTACATAGAGAACAGGATCCTACCCGTATACACACCCACCGCCGCCGCATCCGATCCTCTTGAAAACCCTACCCGAGTCCACCCCTTCCCCAAGCAAGTTGTCTTATAAATAGCCACGACCATCCCCTCCTGACCCCCCTCGAAAACTCTCGCCAAAACCCACCGTGTCACGCGACCTCACCGTTTGGATCTCGCCGGAGTTCACGCAGTTCACCGGTCGTTTCCGACGCTTGTAAGTATCCTCGGAACCTTTAATTCCATAGCCAACTATCCCTCGTTGTGGTGAACCTCTTTGACATGTTTTGGACGCCCAGGCAGCACCGGAGCCACCGCCTCGAGCTCACAACGCCGCCCGAGTTCACGAAGTTCACCTGGAGGCCACGCTCGGCCCCAACGTTCCCTCGCCTCACTATCCATAGAAAATTGGACCCCCTCGGAGTTCTCCATCTGCTAGACATCGATGTGTCCGCCGGTGGTCACCGGAGCCATCGCCCCCGCCGATCTCCACTTCCCTGCCTACACGAGCTCCTCTCTGTAAGCAACAACGAGCACCTCCCTCCGTTTTTTCTATTCGAAGCGTTAAGTGCAAATAAGAATTGATCGGTTTGAGTAGATCGATTCTATTAGTCGGTTTACACGGTTTAGATCAAACCGGTTCGTCGGTTTCTTTTCATTAAACGTGCATGCACGTTTTTGTTAACTTTCGGCCAAGCGCTGTTTAGATACGGATCACCCACCTCGTTAGCCCAATAGCAGTAGCTTTATTTGTTTATTTTAATTATTTTCGTTTTTGTTAAAAAACAGAAAAAGTTTCAATATTAGATACTCAATATCTTTTATGTTTTAGATCCAAATTGAGTGATTCTTTTTGCATTAGATTCAAAATTTCTTGAAGTTTCTGTTAGTGCAATTGGATTTCAAATTTTAGTAGTTTAAATTTGAGTTTGCATGAATTTGTGCAAATCACTATTTTGCCCATATTTTGAGCTTTATAAAATATGTTTTTGATTGATTCTTTTTGCTACTATTTTATTATGGTTTTGACTATCCAGTAGCACATAGTTATTTAGTTTTAGTTTATTTTAAATTAGGTTTTTAGGAAAAACAGTACTGTTTTAGTTATAGTTTTGTTTTAGTCTTTTCTTTATTGTTTTATTAGTTTTAAATTATTTATTTTTGTCACCTTTGACAAATTTAGTTTTGTTTCTGTTAGTCAACCAAAGAAAATTTTATTCGTATTTGAAATTTTTTATTTTATTTAGTTTTGTATGAAAACTTGTTTAGGTCATAGTTAGTGTTTCATAAAAGATTTTTGTTTTTGTTTCTTTTTGCAAATAAAATTTTATGAAAAATACTTTTCGTTAACTTAGTTGTTTTACATTTTATTTTCTGTTAATTTATTAGTTTAGAGCTTTATTTTGTCGTTTAGTTTTATGTAGGACAAAGAAAAATATTTATATTGTTTGTAGTAATGCCTTAGACTTTTCCTTAGTAATTTTTCTCGTAGTTTTCCTTGAAGTCCTTTGGATTTTATTTGGGTTTTATTATTTGTTTTCCTTGTTGTTTATTGAGAATCATGATTGCTAGAAATTGCTTGCTAGAATGATTGCTTATGTGAATGCAATGTTTGACTATATAGATTTTTTCGGAGAGTGACAAATAGTGCTATCAGGATTTCTCTGAGAGTGATATAATCTTCATCAAGTAATACCAGGCAAGTTCACTTTGACCATGTTTTTCATACCTATGTTTTATTTGCATGTAGTAGCACCCTTTCAATAATCCCTCCAGTAGTGATATTGATTTCTTGTAGTTGAGTAGAATGCATGAGGTAGGAACCCATCGCCCTGTTAACAAGCCCGGGACGTTATTTATTTTAATGCTACTCTATAGTAGACGGGGTTGGTATGAGTGCTCGGGAGTGATGTGAGAATGGAGGACTCTACGTCAGTGACGACAACTTCATTGTGGCATCGGCAAGGACTGCATCTTTATGACCTCAAGACCTCAAGATTTCGAGACTTGAGACAAGAATTCAATACACACTACTGGGTGAAGGACGGTTGACGGGCACCCTAGAGGAACCAGTGGATGGCCGGGATGCATGGAGAAGCGCCATGATATCTTGCGGAAAGCTTCACCCAGACTCAAAGAGACGGAAGAACACATCATGCCCGGAAGCTTACCTGTGCAACCGCAAGTCACTATGGGCTCTGGCTTGGTTGACCTTAGTGGTGACTCTGGCTGGGACGGTGCTAGCAGATGTAGAACTATGGTAGGATTGGATGAGCACCGGACAGTGGTCAGAGGAACTCTTCGGGAGACCATGTTTCAGTCATCTTGTTCTCAAACACCATGAAGTGCGGGAACATAAAAAGAGGGATCGAATCTTGCGGGTAAAGTGTACAAACCTCTGCAGAGGGTTAAAACCTAATCGATTAGCCGTGTCCCCGGTTACGGACATTTTGAGCCTCTGGACTTGGATCTATCTCGGAACTCTCAACACTGGACGGATAATTTAATTCTGGGCAACTTATGATGATTTGGGTGATGAGACATCGGTTGGCGGAACTATGTCATGATAGGAAATTCTGTAGTACAGACTCCTGATATTCCTTTGATGTAGGGAAAAATAAAACTAGCTTTTATGCAAAAACTCAGACCCAGAGCCACAAAGCCATATTGCATGTAGTATAGTTTATCATCTGTTTTTCATACGGTGATCTTGCCGGTACATGCAATGTACTGACCTACATGGTTGCAACGTCTCATGTTGCAGAAATGTTTCTTCCAACGAGTAAGAGTACGGTACAGGGATACGGTCTACACTCAACCTGCCGATGGCATTGATGGGACTCCACACCCGATTGTTTGTTTCCCCTGAGACTTATGAGGTATATATCAGTTTTACGTTATTTATACATGTGATTGCACTTTGATATATACATTGATGTACTGTGTGTGCCAGCATACCGATCCAGGGATGGCACAGATACACAGAGGCTTGACCGTCTGAGGTCGGGTCGCTACAGAGCACATGTTGACTGTAGGACGTGACCCTAGGAAATGACTTAGTAATATGAAGACCCCAATAGGAATGACCTTTGTTTTGTACTACCCTCGTAACACCTGATTTCTTTTACTGAATCTTCCTTATTTCAAATTATAGATGGAGAGCTACGTTCTGAACAAAAGAGAACACTACGAGAAGGTTCTTGGAGGCCCCTTCCTTGTGGAGCTAGTCAGGCTGCTGAAGCTACCGATACCTGAGATCAAGGCAACTAAGAGGACGTCTAGATCATGGGGAGTCAAGACCCAAGTTTTTGGCCGTAAAGAAGACCCCAAGACTGCAGACATCAGTTTTGGAACTATAAACGGTGACTGTGATATGGGCATCAACACTGTCGTCCATGATGCTATTGCACGCTTATGCTATCGTCGTCGTGCTGCACTAAACCCACACTTCTTTGGAAGGATTGGATGGCAGAAGTTTGATGGAGCAACTATTGCCTTGACTGAAGCGCAAAAGAGGAAGTTCTCCGCACTGTTAGTGTACAATCAGGATCTAGAACAATACGTCAAGAATCTTCAGATGGACCTCCTGGAAGCCCTGTTTGACAATGAAGCACTACGAGAAGAGGTCAAGACTCAGAGACTGAAGGTAGACAAGCTGGAGGAGGAGAACCTCAAGATCCCGAGGATGCGTCAGGAACTGAAAAGTAGCAGGACCATGTCTCATGCCAAGGACGTTGAGATCCAGAAGCTCAAGGAACAACTTCAGGACATACAGGGTCATCACAAGAAACTCCGCGTCGACAGGGAAAATCTAGCAGAAGAATTGGAGGAGATCAAGTCCACACAAAAGAAGCCCCAGTGGGGACAATGACCAAGTTCCCGATAAATTAGCTTAGTAGTAGCCCACCCTAAGAGAAATAAAGATGAACGCTTTCTCGATTTAAGTATCTGACCTTACCAACTTATGTGGGTGGCGATACTATAGAATTGATTGAATAAATGAATGCTTGGTTGCTATTATTTTCTATGTTTATTGAATGGTTGGATAGATGCGATATTCGTAGGCTTGTAGTTATTTTAACCTTGAGAGACGCAAGTTACGGAAGAATGGTAGAAGGCCTTCATATGGGAAAAGCATCAGGAATTGGAAACTCCCGAGCATTGAAGACCTGAAGAAATGAAGACTTAGAAACGAAACCATAGTAGAACGGCCCATTACAAATGGTATGTTTTTCTTTTGAGCTAGGATTTGTTTGTTGATGGGTGGGTATTTGCTTTCTCTTTCTATATCAACCAGACCCCGAAACTTTGAACCCATGGACAGCTGAACACCAACTTTTCTGGAGACAATTAAAATTTCCCCATGGAGATACATTCTTTGTTCTGAGTACCCCTCTTATCCTACACATGCAGATGACAACCCTTTATGAGTCTTTCCTTAAGGGCCCAGAAACGATCATGACCCTGACAAGTGATCATGATTACCCGAAGATCCTGAAGGACATGATGAAGCATATTCACCTTGAAGGAGATGCAGTCTACAAAGGCTACCCCTTCATGCAAAAGGGAGTGGAACTTTGGTATGTGGAGGTACACCTCCACCATATGAAAGGAGTTTGCCCAAAGACGATGGGGCAGTACTTTTTCATCTCACGTGTACCACAAGAAACTTGGTCATTGTCCCCACTGGGGCTTCTTTTGTGTGGACTTGATCTCCTCCAATTCTTCTGCTAGATTTTCCCTGTCGACGCAGAGTTTCTTGTGACGACCCTGTATGTCCTGAAGTTTTTCCTTGAGCTTCTGGATCTCAACGTCCTTGGCATGAGACATGGTCCTGCTGCTTTTCAATTCCTGATGCATCCTCGGGATCTTGAGGTCTCCTCCTCCAGCTTGTCTACCTTCAGTCTCTGAGTCTTGACCTCTTCTCGTAGTGCTTCATTGTCAAACAGGGCTTCCAGGAGGTCTATCTGAAGATTCTTGACGTATTGTTCTAGATCCTGATTGTACACTAACAGTGAGGAGAACTTCCTCTTTTGCGCTTCAGTCAAGGCAATAGTTGCTCCATCAAACTTCTACCATCCAATCCTTCCAAAGAAGTGTGGGTTTAGTGCAGCACGACGACGATAGCATAAGCGTGCAATAGCATCATGGACGACAGTGTTGATGCCCATATCACAGTCACCGTTTATAGTTCCAAAACTGATGTCTGCAGTCTTGGGGTCTTCTTTACGGCCAAAAACTTGGGTCTTGACTCCCCATGGTCTAGACGTCCTCTTAGTTGCCTTGATCTCAGGTATCGGTAGCTTTAGCAGCCTGACTAGCTCCACAAGGAAGGGGCCTCCAAGAACCTTCTCGTAGTGTTCTCTTTTGTTCAGAACATAGCTCTCCATCTATAGTTTGAAATAAGGAAGATTCGGTAAAAGAAATCAAGTGTTACGAGGGTAGTACAAAACAAAGGTCATTCCTATTAGGGGTCTTCATATTACTAAGTCATTTCCTAGGGTCACGTCCTACTGTAGTTGGAATTGGTATTTTATCGCTCTCTGGTAAAAAATGAAAATTATTCTCGTGAGCGCATACTTTCTGTTTTTTCAGCAAGATCAAATAACAATCACCCAAGAAGATTCTAAAGTCTTTACTTGGCACAAACACTAATTAAAACATAAAAAACACAATCTTAACAGAGGATAGATGATTTATTTATTACTAAACAGGAACAAAAAGCAAGGAACAAAAATAAAATTGGGTTGCCTCCCAACAGGCGTTATCGTTTAACGCCCCTAGCTAGGCATAAAAACAAGAATAGATCTAGGTATTGACATCTTTGGTGTTGGGAAAGAAAAAAGAATTTTTCTTATCTATAGCATTTATCTCTCTATTTTGAGAAAGCATGTGGCCATTAATGGTGGAAGAAAGATTAAGCATGCTACGGAAATTTGCATCTAAGCTAGTCTTCATCTCTTTGATAATTTCATTTTGATAAAAGCACAAAAGAGAGGTGGATTCAACCTTCTCATTCATGGGTTGCCCAAATATAGTTTTCATCTTTTCATAGGTATCTATGGCATCCCCCTCAAGAAAATCTTCTTCAAAGATAGAATCTAAAACTTGCTTGAACGAAGAGGGTAAGCCAACATAAAAGCTTTTTAGGTATATCTCAATTTGATATTGGGGTACATAACTGGCTTGGATCCTTAATAGACTATCCCAAGCATCTTTCAACGACTCATCAACTAAATAACAAAAAATCCCGGGATCATCTTCATCAAAATTATTCAAACTCTCATTGATAACCCCGGTAGGTCTTTCTGTAGCATCATTATTTATGAGCTCAGAGAGGACAGAGGGACTATCCAAAGTACTAAAACCCGAGTGAGAAACCTTACCCATTTTTGATTTGGCCATAGCGAAAGAAAGGCAAACGGGAAAGAGGCGAGGAAAAGGGCGAACGGAAAAGAGGCGAATAAAATGGCAAGGGTGAAGTGGGGGAGAGGAAAACGAGAGGCAAATGGCAAATAATGTAATGCGATGGATAAGAGTTTGTGATGGGTTTTTGGTATGTCTTGACTTGAGCGTAGATCTCCCCGGCAATGGTGCCAGAAATCCTTCTTGCTACCCCTTGAGCATGTGCTGGTTTTCCCTTGAAGAGGAAAGGGTGATGCAGCAAAGTAGCGTAAGTATTTCCCTCAGTTTTTGAGAACCAAGGTATAAATCCAGTAGGAGAGTACACGCAAATCCCCTAGTACCTGCACAAACAAACAAGAACCTCGCAACCAACGTGATAAAGGGGTTGTCAATCCGTTGACGGTCACTTACGAGAGTGAGATCTGATAGAGATAATAAGATAAATATTTTTGGTATTTTTGTGATATAGATTGGAAAATAAAGCTTGCAAAATAAATAGTAAACCAGAATTGTAGATTGGAAACTTATATGATGTAAAGTAGACCCGGGAGGCATAGGTTTTATTAAGTATCCGGTTCTAGTTGTCATAAGGTTGATGTACAACTCCGGGTCGTCCTTTTACTGAGGGACACGGCTATTCGAATAGATAAACTTCCCTGCAGGAGTGCACCACATAACCCAACATGCTCAATTCCTCTGGTTGGACACACTTTCGTGGTTCATGCCCGGCCTCGGAAGATCAACACGTCGCAGCCCCACTTAGGCACAACAGAGAGGTCAGTGCTACCTCTTGAGCATGTGTTGGTTTTCCCTTGAAGAGGAAAGGGTGATGCAGCAAAGTAGCATAAGTATTTCCCTCAGTTTTTGAGAACCAAGGTATCAATCCAGTAGGAGACTACACGCAAGTCGCCTAGTACCCGCACAAGCAAACAAGAACCTCACAACCAACGCGATAAAGGGGTTGTCAATCCCTTCACGGCCACTTGCAAAAGTGAGATCTGATAAAGATAATAAGATAAATATTTTTGGTATTTTTGTTGTATAGATTGAAAAGTAAATATTGCAAAATAAAATAAATAGTAAACTAGGATTGTAGATTGGAAACTTATATGATGTAAAGCAGACCCGGGGGCCATAGGTTTCACTAGTGGCTTCTCTCAAGATAGCATATATTATGGTGGGTGAACAAATTACTGCCGAGCAATTGATAGAAAAGCGCATAGTTATGATGATATCTAGGAATGATCGTGAACATAGGCATCACGTCCGTATCAAGTAGACCGAAACAATTCTGCATCTACTACTATTACTCCACACATCGAACGCTATCCAGCATGCATCTAGAGTATTAAGTTCATAAGAACAAAGTAATGCATTAGGCAAGATGACATGATGTAGAGGGATAAACTCAAGCAATATGGTATAAACCCCATCTTTTTATCCTCGATGGCAACAATACAATACGTGCCGGTCCCCTTTCTGTCACTGGGATCGAGCACCACAAGATTGAACCCAAAGCTAAGCACTTCTCCCATTGCAAGAAAGATCAATCTAGTAGGCCAAACTAAACCGAAAATTCGAAGAGGCATGCAAAGATATCAAATCATGCATATAAGAATTCAAAGAAGAATCAAATATTGTTCATAGATAATCTTGATCATAAACCCACAATTCATCAGATCTCGGAAAACACACTGCAAAAAGAATTACATCGAATAGATCTCCAAGAACATCAAGGAGAACTTTGTATTGAGAACCAAAGAGAGAGAAGAAGCCATCTAGCTAATAACTATGGACCCGAAGGTCTGTGGTAAACTACTCACACATCATCGGAGAGGCTATGGTGTTGATGTAGAAGCCCTCCGTGATTGAATCCCCCTCCGGCAGATCGCCGAAAAAGGTCCCCAGATGGGATCTCACGGGTACAGAAGGTTGCAGCAGTGGAAAGGTGGTTTCGTGGCTCCCCTGGATGTTTTCAGGGTATAAGAGTATATATAGGCGAAAGAAGTAGGTCGGTGGAGCTACGAGGGGCCCACGAGGGTGGGGGCGCGCCTACCCCCTGGGCGCGCCGCCCTACCTTGTGGCTGCCTCGTTGCTTCCATGACCTCCACTCCAAGTCTCCTGGATTGCGTTTGTTCCGAAAAAGATCCTCGCGAAGGTTTCATTCCGTTTGGATTCCGTTTGATATTCCTTTTCTGCGAAACACTGAAATAGGCAAAAAACAGCAATTTGCACTGGGCCTTCGGTTAATAGGTTAGTCCCAAAAATAATATAAAAGTGCATATTAAAGCCCATTAAACATCCAAAACAGATAATATAATAGCATCACTACAAAAAAAAGACACATCCATGACATTTTGGGCTGAACGAAATTTTTTCTGTCATACATATGACACTTCTATGATGATAATTGTGACAAAACCTGGTATCATCATAGATGTGGTGGGCCCCTACTTCTATGACAAAAAATCATGACAGAAAATGGGCTTTTCGTCCTAGGCGGGCCGGAGACGCAGCTGCATGACATTCTTTGGGCCATCCATGACAGAAAAAACCATGGTAGAAGCGAGGGGGGGATTTCGGTGATTCCCGGTTACGGTGGGAGGTCGGGGGTCGAGCGATGCGCGTTTCTCTCGTACACGTACACGCGTGTGTGCGAGGCGTTGGCTCTAACTGAACCCGAGCGAGGCGTTGGGCTTTAACTGAACCCGAGCGATTGCACTGCAGGCTACGCGTTACTGAACCCAAGCGATCGATCGATGGCTGTTAACTGAACCCGATCGAGCGATTCCTTGGCTACTGCTGCTAACTGAAGCCGATCGATGGGATGAACAGTGAGCGTTGCGGGGGGTTTGGATGAACAATGAGCGGTGGCGTTGCCTCTAGATGAACAGGACCCCGTGGTGTGGTGGAGGGCTGGATGAACAGTAGACGGTGGAGGGGTGCCCGTGGAGGGCTGGATAAACAGGACCCCGTGGTGTGGAGGGCAGGATGAATAGTAGACGGTGGAGGGGTGCCCGTGGAGGGGTGGTTGAACAGGACCCCGCGGTGTGGAGGGCTGGATGAACAGTAGACGGTGGAGGGGTGGTTGAACAGTAGCCGGTGGAGTAGCGCGCGGTGGAGGCTGGATGAACAGGAGCCCGTGGAGGCTGGAGGAGGTCGACGACGGATGAACAGTAGCTCGTGGAGGCTGGAGGGGGTCGATGGTGGAGATGAACAGTATCCCGTGGAGTCCCGTTTTGCGGTACGCCACACCCCTCCCGATGAACAGGACCCCCGTTTCGACCGTAGCGCTCCAACACAAGTCCGTTTCCTCCGTTTTGCGGTACGCCACACCCCTCCCGATCAACAGGACCCCCGTTTCGACCGTAGGAGGTCCGTTTCCTCCGTTTTGCGGTACGCCACATCCCTCCCGATCAACAGGACCCCCGTTTCGACCGTAGGAGGTCCGTTTCCTCCGTTGTGTGGTACGCCACACCCCTCCCGATCAACAGGACCTCCGTTTCGACCGTAGGAGGTCCGTTTCCTCCGTTGTGCGGTACGCCAGGCCTCGTTTCCATCGCCTCTTCCATCCAAGCCCTCCCAATGAACACGACCACGCATTCCGTTCCGACCCAGCCACGTTGCCTCCTGATGAACACGACGCATTTCGTTGCCTCCCCATGAACACGACGACGACGCTGTTTCTCCATTCCGACCCAGCCATGTACACGAGCCCTCGCCGTACGTATGCGCGAGTAGGCGTTCGAGACCCCGCCCGTATGTACACATACGTGGCCGTATTTTCTTTCTTGCACCCTGGCTGCCTCTACTACGACACATGCATGCCTCTACATCCACCAGTATATATGTACGTACACGTTCGTGACCAGAATGACAACGCCACGTACGCTTCGACCAGGTGGGTCCCGACTGTCAGGCACTTCCTTGCCTGCGAAGATGTAGCTGGTGGGTCCCAGCAGTCAGGGGGCGAATCGTTTTTTTGCCCAGACGCACTTCCTTGCGTGCGAAGATGTAGCTGGTGGGTCCCAGCAGTCTGGGGGGCGAATCGTTTTGGTTTTTTTGCCCGGACGAACTTCCTTGCATGCGAAGATGTAGCTGGTGGGTCCCAGCAGTCAAGGGGGCGAATCATTTTTTTTGCCCGGACGCACTTCCTTGCGTGCGAAGGTGTAGCTGGTGGGTCCCAGCAGTCAGGGGGGAAACGTTTTTTCGCGAAATACGGTGGCCCGTCTAGTTGGTCCCTGCTGTCAGGTGGAGGAATCATTATTTTCCGGGTAATAAGGAGGCACTTCCTTGCTGCCGCCGTGGACCCAGCTGTCAGCCTCTCCATGTACAGTCCATGTCCGATGTAAGTCGTTCCTTGACCACGTTGACCACGCCGCGCCGAGAGCGATGGCGAGGCCTAGAAAGGGGACGACACGGAGGCAGGGAAGACTCGGCAGTTGTTTCCCACGCGGAGGGGAGTACGACTGTACGAGGGTTTACTGGTTCGTCTGCCGTCGCCGGAGAATAACAGCAGGTGTGGGTGAGTAGAGGGATGGCTAGGCCAGCGATGGGAGTACGGTCGGGCGGTGAGGCCTGCGCGGCATCACAGCCGGCTGCGAGGAGGAGGGAGCAAGCAGTCCCGCCGGCGCTTGTTTGAGCGGCTGGAGTAGGAAGAGCAGAGATTGAAGAAGCACGACGGCCGTTGGATGGACATCCAACAGTCAGTGCTTGTGCGTCAACCTTTTTTTAGTAAAGCCTCAAATCTATGGAAAACAGCATACAACCCATCTGCCATTATTTCTCATAATTTACAGCCCATTTGCTAATTCTTAAGGTTTTTTTTGGAGCCCATATTCTTTTTTAGCATTGCAGCCCATATTGTGGCAACGGTTAAAAAATTATACGAAATTTTGCATATTTCGGTGCGGTCCAAACAGTTTTTAATCCCGAAATTTCAACTCACATTCAAACTGATTTAAAAAATAAATGTATACCAATATAAAATCCAACAAATTCTCCACGCACAAAAATTAATGTAATTTAAAATCTTGAAATGAAAAAAAGATATTTGAAACTAATTGCCGGTTTGATGTGTTTTAAAAATGCACAACCCATTTCTTATTACTGATGAGCCATTTTCTCGGCCAGCCGATTGAAAGCTCTCCTCGTCTTGAAAGATTTGCAGCCCAACAGGCCTGACAAAGCGACTTACTTGGCAAATCACAAAAAAACTGGGCTTTGGCCGTGGACCCAGCTGTCAGCCTCTCCACGTACAGTACTCTTCCGATGGAAGTCGTTCCTTGACCATGTTGACCATGCCGTGCGGAGAGCACCACGGCGGTGGACGACGGTGAGGCCTAGGAAGGGGACGACACGGCAGTGGAAGCCCGCGTGGAGAGGACTACGAGGGTTCACTGGTTCGCCTGCGGTGTGAGGCTGCCGTCGCCGTAGGGCCTGGCCAGCGGTGGGAATAGTAGGGGGCAGTGAGGCCTCTGCGGCAGCACAATCGGCCAGGGGAGGCAGGAGCATGTGGCACGACTAGCGCTGCTTTGGGCGGCTGGAGCAAGAAGACCAGAGGTTGAAGAAGCACTACGGCCGTTGGATGGACATCGTACGGTCACTGGAGCTAGAATCGTTCATATTGACTAAGTTGACAAAGCCCTTCGTCCCCGTCAACTTAGTAGGCCCACAAGTCAGCCTCCCAGCAAGGTGGGTCCGAGCTAGCCGGGGGAGTACTCATTTT
This sequence comes from Triticum urartu, assembly GCF_003073215.2. Classification (NCBI taxonomy): domain Eukaryota; kingdom Viridiplantae; phylum Streptophyta; class Magnoliopsida; order Poales; family Poaceae; genus Triticum; species Triticum urartu. The sequence goes on from NC_053024.1 coordinate 486,012,196, forward strand.
TTTTGTGCGTAATAAGGAGGCACTTCCGGTGGGTCCGAGCTGACAGCGGGGGGAACATTTTTTTCGTGAAATACGGTGGCCCGTCCGGTGGGTCCCAGCAGTCAGGGGGAAACGATTTTTTTGCAAAATACTGGTGGCCCGTCCGGGTCCCTGCTGTCAGGTGGAGGAATAATTATTTTCCGCGTAATAAGGAGGCACTTCCTTGCGGCTGCCGTGGACCCGGCTGTCAGCCTCTGCACGTACAGTACTCTTCCGATGGAAGTCGGTCGTTGACCATGTTGACCACGCCGCGTCGAGAGCACCAGGGCGGTGGACGACGGCGAGGACTAGGAAGGGGACGAATCGGAGCCGGGAAAGACGCGGTAGTGGATGCCCACGCGAAGAGGAGTACGAGGGTTCACTGGTTCGGCTGCGGTGTGAGGCTGCTGTCGCCGCAGATTAACAGGGGGTGTGGGTGAGTAGAGGGATGGCCTGGCCAGCGGTGGGAGTAGTAGGGGGCGGTGAGGCCTCCGCGGCATCACAGCCGGCCACGGGAGGCAGGAGCACGCGGCACGACCGGCGCTGGTTTGGGCGGCTGGAGCAAGAAGACCAGAGGTTGAAGAAGCACTACGGCCGTTGGATGAACATCGTACGGTAACAGGAGCTAGAATCGTTCATATTGACTAAGTTGACAAAGCCCTCCGTCCTCGTCAACTTGGTAGGCCCACAAGTCGGCCTCCCACTATGCTGGGTTCCAGCTGGCAGGGGGAATATTCATTTTTTGTGCGTAATAAGGAGGCACTTCCTTGCGTGCGAAGATAGCTGGTGGGTCCGACATGTCAGCGGGGGGCACTTTATTTCGCGAAATATAGAGGCCCTTCCGGTAGGTCCCAGATGTCAGGTGGAGGAATCATTATTTTGCGCGTAATAAGGAGGCATTTCCTTGTGTGCGCCCCTGGACCCAGCTGTCAGCCTCTCCACACACAGTCTACTTCCAATGGTGTCGTTCGTTGACCATGTTGACCACGCCGCGCCGAGCGCATCCAAGGTGGTGGACGACGGCGAGGCCCCGGGCAGCAACGAGCCGGAGATGGGAACACGCAGGAGTAGAGTCGCAGACAGAGAGGTGTACGAGGGTTAACTGGTTCTAGTGCGGTGTGGTTCGGCAGTCGGTGGAGAAGAACAGGAGGTGTGGAGGGGTGGAGGTATGGCCTGGCCAACGGTGGAGTAGCGCTTCATAGCGAAGCGTGCTAAGTAGAGCTGCTAGCAGCAGGAGGCGGGAGGTGGTCCCAGCGGTGCTGCAGGAAGAAGACGAGAGATTGAAGATGGATGCCTGTCGTTGGATGTAAATCCGACGGCTAACATGTCAGAATCATTTGTTGACTAAATTGACAACGACTTGCATTGGCTTTGACCTATTGGCCCACATTTCAGCCTCAAAAAATGTGGCATGTATTCAACCCATTTTTTCAGAATTTACAGTCTTTTTTTGCGTGGTAGAATTTACAGTCAATTTGATCTCTTTTTTTTGAATTACAGCCATTAGCTAGGCTGGGTGAACAAATAATGTAGCGTCCATGCAGCCCGTTTATTTTATTTCCTAAAAAATTACAGGCCATTTGCACTTTCTCGAAATACATGATTTGCTGGGCTGATTCTAATTATAATGTTGGGTTGGGCCAGCAATGTTATTAAAAAATAAAAAGGGGCTGAGCATTTTGTTATAAATATATTTAAATAATAAGTGATATTATTACATTCGTCCTTAAATCTTACCAAGCTTTTGTACACAATCACTAGGATTTTCGTGCCAAAACAATCTAGGATTTTATTTGTTAAGAAATTATTTTTATAAGTTAATAAGATGTGGGATATTGTTTTCTTACATATGTAAGTATCTGTTAAATATATGATGACAATATAAATAATATATAATAACATATGAAATATCTTTTTTTAGAAAAACAGGGAGCATCTCCCCGGTTCCATTGCTGAGAATGAAACCACAACATATTCTGATACAGCAGCTCAAAGAGCAGTTCAAAAGCAAAGGTAGAAAAGCTACAAACTAGGGGGTGGATGAACAAGTTCTCTGAATAACACAAATCACCCGAGCGGTGCCAAAGGCAGAGCGGATAGAGCACTCAAATGACACAAGGAGGGTCCAACGAAGCCTTCATGATCTTCAGCCGAGGGGCCGTGTCAGCCTGCGGCGACCAGTAAGCAAGCGGAGAGACCAGGCTGGAAGGCGTAGCATGGTGGATGTCCCTCTTTTTCGGCGCCAGGTGCCCATCATCTTCATCAAAGATCTTGAGACAAGCCCACGGGTCCAGCCCCAGAGCAGGTCGAGCCTTGTTCAGCCACAAGTGATCGCCAACGGTTTCTGGAGGGATCTTGTTAGGGTTTCCACGAAGCTCATCAACTTGTCCTTGTCCGATCCGGAGGAGAGAATCGCCCAGTTCCTCACCATGTTCCTGATCAACCTCAAGACCTGCGGAATGGAAATCCAGGAGGTGTTACTGAAAATCATAGCATTTCTATATTTCCAGAGGCACCAAAGGACAACTGAGCTAACAGTGTTTAAAACTGAGCACTTTTTGGTAGCAATCGAGAATCTGGCGACAGATTCGAAGGATGAGCCAATTTGACAGAAATATTCCTCAATGTGGGCCCAGAGATGTTTAGCAACTATACATTCAAAAAATAGGTGAGAACAAGACTCTTGTTCCAAGCAGTAAACACAATCAAGGGGTTTGATGATGTGTTTGTTCCTAAGGTTATCCCTAGTCATCAATTTGTTTTTGGAGAGAAGCCAGAGAAATACATGAATTTTAGGGGGAACTCTCAATTTCCAGACAGCAGGGATAAACACGGGTTGAACCCCTCTAAAGTTGATAACATGATAGAGGGAGCTGGAGGAATAATTCCCCTTATTGTCCAGGTGCCAAATCAGGGCATCCGGCTCGGCAGTAAAGGTAATGCTTTTGTTAAAGAGAGTTTTAGGCATTGACCGTCCCAAACTTCATTGACACTTTTGTTAAGCTCATTGCGGACAGAGTAAATAGGCCAAAATTGGACTGCTAGGGGGGATGTGCCAAACCAACTATCTTCCCAGAACCTGGTTCTGCTCCCATCCCCTATGTTCCATCTGTAGCCAAATTTCACAGCATGCATAATAGATTTTAATCCTTTCCAGAATCTAGAGGTCTTAGGGTTGGAGGAAGGGACAAAAATATTAGGTTTATTTCCTAGGTATTTATGGGCAATAAGAAGCTTCCAGGGTTTCATGTCTTCCTCATAGAATCTTTTAATCCAAGACCCTAGAAGACAGATGTTAATTTCTTGGAGGTTAGGTATGCCTAGGCCTCCAAAATCTTTTTTCATAGAGACTAGGGCCCAATTAGCAAGGTGTAGCTTCCTATTTCCCTCAAAATCATTCCACAAGCAATGAGACATCTGAGAATTGATGAGGTTCACTGCCCATTTAGGGAACTTGAAGAAGGAGAGGAGATACACTGGAATGCTAGCCAAACAAGCTTGTATGAGGATCAATCTACCTCTGTAAGAGAGAAGTTTGCCCCTCCACCCAGCAATCCTTTTAATGATTTTATCCAGAAGGGGTTGGATATCCTCTCTCCTCAGTTTATCATAGTGGAGAGGGATACCTAGGTACTTAATGGGGAAGTTACGTTTATTACACACTAGAATAGAGAGGAAGTCAGCTAACTCATGATCATCCATGTTGATAGGGATGAGTTCACTTTTAGAGTAGTTGATTTCCATTCCTGAGACTTGTTCAAACCAGGTTAGAATAGTTTTCAGATTGCTAGCATGTGTGGAGTCATTGTCTAAAAAAAAGATGGTATCATCTGCATATTGAAGGCAAATGATGCCACTAGGGTAGACCTCAGGACAAAGCCCTGCAATCAGACTATGATCAGCAGCTTTGCTCAGCATTTTAGTAAGAACGTCCACTACTACTAAATTAAACAAAAGCGGGGAGATGGGGTCACCTTGCCTATGGCCTTTACCAGCAAGGAAAAAATCACTTTCACAGTTATTTAACTTGACCCCAACAGACCCCCCATGAGTAAGTTGCTGGATCCAACTCTCCTCTATGAAAGGCTTGGAAAAGATCTAAGAGATCATTTTTCACCAAGTCCCAAAAATGCTGGTAAAACAAGAAGGGAATCACATCAGGACCAGGAGCCCCATCAGGATAAGAGCTAAAAATGGCTTCCTTCACCTCTGTCTCTGAAAAAGGGGCTTCTAGCAGCTCATTTTCAGCAGGAGAGACTTTTTCAGAAGCAGAGAAAAAATTGTTTTGTAGAGAGAACCCAAAAGGGTTTTCTTTCTTAAATAGGTCTTTGTAGAAGTCACTAGCCACTTTCAGCATCTCATCTACCTCAGTAACAGGGCCATTAGGGCCATCAAGGGAGTGAATGAGGGTTTTCCTCCTCCTCTGGTTAGCTACTGCATGGAAGTAAGCAGTATTTCTATCACTTCCAACATATCTAGCAGAACTGTGGGTTTTCCTTCTGACAGGGCAATTCTCAACTTTATGGGTAACCATTTTGCAGATAAAACAACTCTTGGGCTTGACACATTTATCCAAATGATGCCCTGGTTCCCCACAGTTGTAGCAGATCACCTCAGAGTATGCCATAAGGCCCGAAGCAGGGGCAGGAGCAGCTTTTTGGATGTCCTATCTCTTCTTTTGCTGATTCTTGCCTTGAGATTTCCCACTGATCTGAGAGTCAGAACCACCAGTGGATTGATCTTGGGCAATTACAGGAGTCTGCCCAGATTGTGCCCCCATTTGGGGCGGAGGTGGGCCGTACCACTGCCCAACCGGCGCCCCCCCCATTGTGATAGGGGAAATTCATCAGAGTTCCTGGTTCCTGCTCATCCTCCAGCCAGATGTTGTCTCTCAGGAAGCAGAAATAACCACCAGACAACTCAATTGAAGCAGATTGCAAGCCTAATTTCAATCTTCTGCAGGTTTGGGGAAGAGGTAAGGTAGGGGATCCACCTGCTCCGGCTCCGGTGGCGTGCTGGTGGGCAGGAGTCCAGTCAAGCATTCCCATCTCACAGCACGGCGTGGATCTCCTGAATTCACTTCTCCTTTCGCCCATCGAACGAACGCAATCAGCGGCTCACTGGGGTGGGGCATCCTGTGCTTCTCCGAGAAATCTCCTTCGATGTAGATCCGCATGGCTAGATTCAGCAGCTCCCAATCCACATGATCCTTGCACATCCGAGCATACCTACGCGAGTGAGAGAACGGATTCGGTCCCTCCTCGGCTTCCTCCCTCGCAGCTTCCTCCTCTGCTTCCCTCCATTCACGCGTGCACTGGGTCCAGGAAAGAGCGTCGTCGTGGATCCGCATCGCCCGCTCCCTCCATCTCCTCCCTCGAGTCTCCTGCAGCACCGCCGGCGCGACGGAGTCGAGCGGCTGGAGCATCTGCGGGAAGGCTTTGTAGACATGTGGGAGATGCATCTTGTACATCTGCCTGTCTTCCAGCCATTCCCCCGTGGATATGGCTGGCGACTCCATGGGGCGCGCGAGCGGACTTGCTGAGGGGGGCAGGCACGCCCGGAGTCAGGAGGCAGTGGGTGGCGGCGAAATCTATTTGCCAATTACTCCCTCCTTTTTGGTTTATAGGGCTCAATTCAAAAATCTCACCAACCAAGGTAGATGATGAATGGTGGAATACTTTTTGTAGTTTGCAAAAGCACCTAATTAATGCACTTGTTGTCCTCAAAAAATTATGTTTATCAATGCATAAATTGCAATGCATGCATGCATAAAGTACATGCATTGGTCAATTTTCTCTTAATACTTGCATGCAATGATTTAATGCACCTTGGAATCTGAACATGTGATGGAAAACAACCAAATTGAGCCTTATAAAATTGAAAAACTAAAATTTTGAGATAAGCCCTATAAACCGAAAAGGAGGGAGTATGTGAACTAAACAGTCAACATATAAGATAATTTAAATATATATAATATAGTTAGAAGGGAAACATAAGTTGGACCTGGCGTTCCTATTCTTATATAGAAAAATAGAACATACCTCTACGTTTTCTTCAAAAAAATACATAAATTGGGCTGCCAAAAATAAAACCTCGGATGGGAGGTCCATAGGCCGGTCGATACATGACGGCCCTAAGAAAATACAAACAGGCCTATGGACCTCCCATCCGAGGTCGTGGGCTGCGCATGTTAAAAATGAAAGCCTAGACAGGGCAGCCCAAAACCACGTCCAACACTTGCCAAAACTTCGTCCCTCGTTTTCTCTATGTTTCGCACACTCGACATTGTGTGGGCATTTTGACTGTGCATCATATGAAGATGTGCTATGCATGAATGTTGATCAGCAAGATGTTAACTGGCTGGTAGTTCCATTTTCGACCATGAATAAAACTTCCAACATGATGTTAACCCTGTTTGAAAATGCCGTGTTAATATAAATGCTCTGCCTCTGAAAGTTGCAGTTTCTTATCTGAAACTGAACTTGCAGTTTCTAATCTGAAACTGAAACTTGCAGTTTCTTCTCTGAGAATCACATTGTCTGCACTTTTATACTCCTATGAAACTACATTTTTAAGTGCTAAAAATAGATCTCTAGAATTCATAAAATACTTCATATGCTCAATACTGCAAATCTGAAATTCAAAAGACATTCATATCTGAAAGTACTCTCAAAATACACAACACAAAACACAATTCACAACCTGCAAATACTGACAACCCTAAGCTCCTCCTAACAATTCACAACCTACCCAACTATTGGGGTGGGGGGCAGCCCCCTCCTATTGCTCGGCGGCAGACAGTCGCCCGTCAGACGATGTGAACGGCGAGGGAGACGATGGCAGGGAAGCGTCGTCGGGCCAATTGATTTTCTCCTCTTGCAGTTGGGTTCGGTCGACGAAGACTCCACCGGCTTGCTCTGGCAGGACACCCTCACAAACGGCACCCTGTAGATGCTCGATCCTTCAATCTTTGGTGGATGCTCCATCTGGGATCGATACTCCCACCACCGCTCCCTCACGATCGGATTCGGTGAATCTATTTGCTCCATGGCCCAAAGGAGCAGCTCTATGTACTCCGGCGCGACTCCCTCCAGGAGCATCGCCGCCTTTTCGCTCTGTTGCAGATATTTGGCCATGGATGTCATCGTCGCCGCTAGTTGGTCCTTGTTGTCAAACCAAGACTGTATCTCCAACATCCTAGCTAGCTTTACAGGGTCGCCGTCTGTGATCCTCACGTATCGGTTGTACTCCGCCATCGATCTACTTCTCCACAGCACCTTCACTCACCGGCGGTGGTTTTTGAATGGAAGAGGAGAGGAGCAGTGCTGGTTTTGGATTAGAACGGGAGAGGAGGGATGCTGGTTTTGGACTGGAATAGGAGAGGAGGGGTGGTGGTTTTGAAATGGAAGAGGAGAGGAGCGGCGCTGCATTTAGATTGGAACAGGAGAGGAGCTGCAGTGGTTTAAGAGGAGAAGAGTGGAAGAGTGGCGCTGGTCTTGGAAGTATTTTTTTGTTGTTTCGCGTATTTTGGGTCAAAGTTTGACCACGTACTGTATTTGACAAGCAAAATGTGAATGCATGTCACCAAAAATTGTACCGTTTGGTTCGGACCTGAATGTACTTTCAAATTATACTCCCTCCATTTTTTATACAAGGCCACAAACTCATATTACAGGTACCAAGGTAAAAATCAATGCTATGTTTAAGTCAATGTTGCTAGCTAGCTTGTCACCTTGATTATCGTGTTAATTAATGTGGTTTTTCTCTCCCAAGCACAACAAGCCAACCCTCTTACTCCTCATTGGTTGATTAATGTTGGGAATGCAAGCTAACCTTCTCACTCCCGCATGCACACAAGGGATATTAATGTCCTCGGGTGCTAGTACGAGGCAAACACCATCAATTTTGCCTCGATTAATGTTAGTGGCCTTGTATAGTTGCAAATTGTAATTTTGATAGTGGCCTTGTATACAACGTATAACATATATTTTATGTGCGAAAATCATGGTCAATTATGACCCAGAATAAAAGGGAGACTAGTTAATGTGGGGTCGCTTTCTTAATTGAAGGGTAAATTGATTTTTATTTTGATCCAGTCAGAGCGCGCCGACCCTCTCGTCCAATCCTAAATCGCTGCCGCACGCTCCTCTCCCTCTTCTCCATTGCAAAACCACCTCCTCTCCTCTCCATCATCTCCATTCCAAAACCACCGTCTCGCCTCTCCCTCTTCTCTATTGCAAGACCACCGTGTCTCCTCTGTTTTCTAGACGCTTTGCTCCATGGCGTGGGCACAATCCATGGATACAAAATTAGTATATTGTATACTATTTAAAAGTCGAGGGTGGGGCTTTTCCTGCGCGGTAGGCGGCGGGGCAGTTCCGCCTAGTCGGTTCGACAGAGACGCGAGAAGACAAGGGAGTAGGCTGCTGCAAACATAGGGCTTTGTGATTTGACAGCGAGTTACTGCTGGACAGGTGGGGCCCCGTGATTTGACTTGCCATTATCATTTTAACTGTGGCGCTACGACCGGCGTGAGTCTCCCAGATTCCTGACCACCTCCATACAGGTGCCTCTCCCAATGCTCTGCCATGTAGTAGAGGCTGGCTCTTGCATGAGAGCCCACTTCTCCACTTTTTCCTTGCCTCTCTTTCCTCCACATATGCAAAAATTCCATGTAAAGAGCACTATTGTACTTACTTTTACTTGCTCCTACAGGTGCTTAAGATTGCCACATAGGCATAAAGTCTGATGTGGCAAGTTAATCAAGAAGAGAGAGACTAGTTTGGTGACCCAAGGAAGAAACGGTGCTAAGCACGTGTACCTAGGTGAAAAAACAATTTTGAGTCTATAGCTAATTAAATGAAGCAAACTTAGCAACACCATTTCATTGGAAGAGGTCACTCCTTGGCAAATGCAATAAATACACGCACTTACTAGCACCGTTTTTCCTTGAGTACGAAGAAAGAGATAGAGAGGAGTAACAAAAAATACACTTATAGCCAACCTTGTTGTAGTATGAGTGACTAAGTGATGACTATGTATGACATGCCAACATCAGATAGCCTAACGCACCGTGTTAAATATCCAAGGGTGCGACCGCGCGAGCGACGCGACGGTCATGGTAGGCGTGACCATGATACGGGCTGCTGGCAGCCCTTGGATCTGAGATCAAACGATCGCATGCTAAGTTGCTGAAAATTTGCAGAATAACCCTCCAGGATAGGACATTCACCCATAGGTCTAGAATCATGCCATGCAACCGTTCGATCTCAGATCCAAGGGCTCTCGGAAGCCCGTATCATGGGAGAATGGAAAGCCACTACCCTGTCGTTCGCACGCTGGCAGTTCGCTCCTACTCGTCCCTGCACGTCCTTCAATACTATGACGGTTCGATCCTAGTCGTCCTGTCCATTCACATTACGGCAGTTCCACTAATCCTAACCCTCCTCCCAAATCCATGGCGTCCCAAATCTCCATGATCGGCGGTGAGTACAAGGTTAGAACCATCACCGGCGATGAGTTCGACGTCATCTACACCCGTTCTTCCGTGATGGTGAAAGGATGCCTTTCTCGCTTCAGACGCATGTTCGAAAACTCAGATGATGAGTGGGTCGCTGGGCTAGATGTTGAGTACACCACAGTCCTGGGACGAGAGAAGGATCTAAAGGACGAAGAGAGGAAGAAGCCCGTCGTGATCCAGGTTTGCGTGCATGACTTATGCTTGGTCTACCACATATGTCATGCCGACGTTGAGTGCCGGGATTTTAAGGACTTCCTCGGGAGCAACCTAGTCAAATTCGTTGTTGTAGACTTTGGTAACGACAAAGAAATCCTGGGTCGGATAGGCCTCATTGTAGGCAACCCCTTCGACCTCCAGAAGAATCGGCTGGTGCCCTCTCATCAGCCTTCAATGCTGACCCTGGCAGGAGCCATGGTTCATCCTTCGTACGGTAAACTGGTGAAACCTCCATACACGTTTCATCGTCATGCATGGCAGTGGAATGTACTAGATATAGACCACATCCACTATGCTGCAATGGATGGCTACCTTTGCTTCAATATCTACAAGGGTTGGATGAAGAGCAACATCCAAGTGTGCGGTTCAAGCAAAGAAGTATCGGCCAAGAGGAATAGGGACAAGGACGAAGTCGAGGACGTGGACGAGGACTCCGAGTAAGGTGGCAGTGTCATTGCTCATGGTGGTTCTAATGCAGTGTCTACCGGAACAGTTGCGAAGTTTAATTTCAGGTGTGCTTAATTTAATTTGAGGGGTGTGTTGTGCTGAGCCCCCAGCAGAACTATGCTATGTTTCTTCTCGTTACTTTAACTCTTCAGTACGTACATACTAGTATTTCTTACATTTCATCTTTTAGTTGGTATAGTACTACCACTCGTTTCTTCACATTATATACGTACAATATATATGGCCAACATCATATAGCCAGCAGTTTAGTTGTCAAAGAATTTCAGGGTGCTTAGTTTTGTCAAAGAATTCCAGGATGCTTAGAGGGTGCTTGGATCCAAGGGACTTATTTTAGTCTGACTAAAAATAGTCTCTTTAAGAGGCTAAAGTTCCAAGCAACCCTGACTAAAGAGGCGCTAAAACTAGTCTTGAGACTAAATTTTTTTAGTCAGGGGTACCCCTACTAAAATGTGGATTAGTCCTCTCTCTACTCATTTAACTCCTCTCCTTTAACACATGCGAGTTCTGGATTGGAGGGTTTGGAGGATAATAAATGCTCATTAACTTGATTTTAGCCTTTTTAGTATTTGGATCCAAGCATGGGTGAGGCTAGCATGTTTTAGTCCCACTACTTTTAGTCATGGGACTAAAACGTATCCAAGCACCCTCTTAGTTTTATTTGAGGGGTGGGTTGTGCTGGACACCATTATTGTGACTAGCCTTTTTAATAGTACTATATGAATAATTTGGCGACGAGCGCTCTCTATATGTACCACCTTTTTTTAATTTCAAGTTTTGCTCCATGGCGCAATCCATCGATACTACTGCTGTACAAAAGTATACATTTTTTAAAAGGCTAGAGGGCGGGGCAGTCTAGCTTGGTCGGTTTCACGAGAGGCGAGGGCCTTTGTGATTTGACGGCTCATTACTGCTGGAAGGCGGGGCCTTGTGATTTGACTACTCGTATAAATGCACCGATGACCTGATCGAGGAGGAGCAAAGAACTGTGCGGTATACTCAAACTTTTCCACTGGAGTAGTACTGCGACGGAGGAGCATGAAACACGGCAGCCCAGTGCCATATGGCGATAAAAATGATCTAATTTGCTAGTCATCTCATTGTTAGCATTGTTCTATTCATTCCCTCAAAAAAACATTGTTCTATTCATGCCTCGCAGAGAACGTGACACGTGCGGCGAAACACCCGAAGCAAAAGATGAAACACAGGAGCAAAAGAAGAAGGAAGATTATCACCCCAAATGATCTAATTCGCCGCGGAGTTGTAACTACTTCTTCATCGCCTGCACGAGCTCCATCTCCTTGCGCGTCTCCTCCGCCATCTTCATCATTGTGTCCATGATGCGGCATTTCTCGACGCGAGCCTTCATCATCTGTTCCACGGCCATATTACGTACCTTGACAGCAGCCGGGTGCTCGATGTGGAGCTTCGCCAACTCTTCCTTCCGTTCCATGGCGAGGGCCTGCAGCATCTTCATCGAGGAACTACTATTCTCATGTAGCTTCTTCCAGCCGGCGTTCTTCTCCTTCAACAGGCCGATCTCGTGGCAGAGCTTCGCATTGTCCTCCCGAAGTCGCAGGATTTCGCTGGTCGCCTTCTTCTCCGAGGCAATGCTCTTCTTCAGTAGCATCACCAAGCCGGCGGTCAACTCCCCCTGCTGATTGAGCTCAGCGGGCATGTCGTCGAGGCTCTCCTTCAGCAACTCCATCAAGCCTTGGATGAACTCCTTCTGCTTATTGAGCTGATCGGGCATGCCGTCGAGGGATAACGACTCCAGCTCTGCCGGCTCGGCATGTTCGCCTTCGCGGCTAGGGCGCTCCTGGGAGCCATCGCCTGCCCGTGAGAGATCTTTCGAGGTCTTTGCGTGGCGGCGAGCCCTCTCTTTTTTTCGCAGCCTTGGTTGTCGCTCCCTTGTTACGAGTAGTTCTCAACCTAGAGCTCCGCTCATCGGCCATGGCAACGACGAACAAAGAAGAAGCACTTATGAGGAGGAAAGGTAGAGTGATTTCGGTTAGGTAGTTCCCCTTTTTATAACCTAAGCACTAGCACTAGTACTAATACCTGCATAGTGGGAACACGTTCAGGTTTGGTACGTACTACTAGTAGGTGTGAGCAGGCTTTCGAATGTGATGGGAACAAGGTAAAGATTAATTGATGGTTTTGGTTTCGAGGCCCGAAACGGCTCCTGATGAGTTTAGCGGAACATAAATTTCAAGTACTACACTGCTCAAATGCGTAAATATTGAGTAGTATGTTTCTATCAAAAATTGGCACAAAATACGAAGGAGACCAATGGATGTACTACTAGCAACCCACGATTTAACTACTCGCATGCACGCAGTGGAGTAATAATGTCTTTCTTCCGCCCTCACGTCCACTCAATTTGCATGCGCTGTATTAATCGACCATCAATGAAGTGAACGACTTTACACGCGTCGAATTATCACATGGGGTGGACTTGGTACAAAATTGCGTCTGCCCGTGTACCCGCGTGTGCGTGCGAGGAATGAGTGCGTGCATGGCGTGCGTGCACATCTTCGCTTCGTGCATGTACCGCCAGTATGGCTCAGGGAGGACGAGTACATTCTTCTGGAACCAGCAGCACGTCACTATGATCAACCCACGCAAGGAGGTCACGACAATGCCTACACATGTGCCATGTGGCTTCATGAACTATAAGAGAGACACTGTGTAGCGTGCCATTGGTATTCTAGTTTACGTGTTTTGCACAAACTCGAAATAGTAGTAAGGTACACGTGCATTGCACGCATAAGATTTTGCAACCAAATTATGAATAAATACCACACTATAGCATGTAAGCTCTGAGTAATATATGCCTAATGTAGCCCTTCGTTTAATTCTTATAGTTCATCTTATTCAAAATCAATTAGTTTTTATAAAAAAGCTAAGAACGCGGGAATAGGAAAAACATGGGATTATAGTGGAATGTCGTCTTGAATCCTACAGGATTGTACGAGTGTTTGATTGTTCATAGAAAAAACGCAGAATTCTTTCAAAGAGGTTTGAGTGGATGGGATGTTTCCTATGAAATCTAGTGCAAATGAATCATATGGAAAAATTCCTATGGTTTACAATCCTACGAATCAAACAACCAAGATAGGAAAAATTCCTAATGATTAGAATCCTCCAAAATTCCTTTGAGAATCCTTTGAATCAAAGAAGCCCTTAATATATTTTATGATTCATGGAATTGTGCGTTGTAAAGCATAAAGTAAAAACAAATAATCGCAATTCAACTAGAAAAAAAGTTTGGGCAGTTATGATACGGAAGAATCTAGAACAAAAGAGAACCATTGTTGTTTTGAGGTTTGTGCATTATGCTTAAGTTCAACCATGGAGTCTGCTAGATTGTACATGTCACAAAATCCGGTGGGTGGGCTAGAAGATGGTGCGAGGGGCCGAGTGGAGGGAGACTATGAAGGAATGCACAAGTGGAGATCGATATTTAGAGAGGGGGGGCGAACACGTGCGCTGATGCGCCCAGTGGCAGAGCCATGAAAAATAAATGATCTAGGGGGCCAAGCATTTCTAACCCTTTACGAGGAGGGTCAATTCATGAACTTAAACCATTTTTAGCAGCAATTGTCTAATGATCACATTCATATTAGCCTTGATATATAGTGATGTTAGGGGGGAGGGGGGCAGGGCCCTTACTGCCCCCTGTCTTCGCCATTGTGCATGCGTCTGAGAGATGAAGAGGAAGGCATGGATGATGAGAGGGGGACGTTGGATACATAATTAATGTGGGTGTATTAGCTATATATGTTAATCCTATATAGAGAGATATAGATTGATCGATGTGGACGTGGGAAAGAGGGTGAGACCTCACTGGATATATCGATTGATCGATTTGTGTGGAAAACTATGAAAGACCTAGCTATATACACACATACATAGAGGAACATCGATCGTTGTGCATGCACGCGTGAGAGATAAAGAATGCCCGATATGATGGAGAGGGGGATGTGTGTTGGTGTGTGCCTTCATGGGAGACCGACCTGAAGAAAAAGATTGCATGCCGGCTGGTAGTGTGTGTGCATGCATGCACGAGAGAAAGTTAGTGGTACAATTATAAAGAGAAGACTAATGTGTGGGTGTAAAAGAATAGCTAAATAGGTGAGGTCACAATCAATGTAAAGTTGAATTCAAATATTTGAATAAGAGATCCTGATGTTTGAAACCCATGCATGCATCAATATAACGGAGATCTGCGCGGTGTGGTTTGGAAACGAGCATGTTGTAATGTATACACATTGAACAAGGTCAGACTGATTTGAATTTGAGATACCGATGGCACACATCATTTGGCCACGTCGCATCCGTGCATGGACACACTATTCTAATTGAAGATGATGGGCGGCTTTTGCATCACATATCTATATCTATACCCCTATATATATTATATTTTTTTTTATATTGTGTGCGGGTAACATTAACTTTGAAAGATGGCCGTTGGATGAGGCGAATCCGATGGTCCAAAGATGGCAAATTTGAGCACTACTGGCCGTTGGATATCATCTAGATTCCACCAGATTTCGCCACATGTATAATCTAGAAGACTCCATGGTTGAACTTAAGCATAATGCACAAACATCAAAACACAAGCACTTCTTATTTGTTCTAGAATCTTCCATATCAGAATTGCCCAAATGTTTTTCTACATGATTTGCCATTATTTGTTTTTCCTTTATGTCTTACGACGCACAATTCCATGAATCTTAAAATAGATTAGCTTTCTTATAAAAACTAGATGATTTTGAATGAAATGAACTATAAGAATTAAATGAACATCTACATCATGCATATATGACTCAAAGCTTGCATGCTATAATGTGGTATTTATTCATAATTTGGTTACCAAATCTCATGCGTGCAATGCACGTGTACCTTACTCTAGTCTAAATGGTGTTTGTGTGTGTGTTGTGCGTGTTGAGGTGCAAATTGTCTTTTTTTGGGTACACGTTAAGCTTGTTCTTCCGAAATTTCAAGCCGCGCCTTGTTATGCCGAAAATTCAAGCTAGCGTCTCTGTCTATCGTGCTGCGAAACTCCCGCCTCTTCAACCCGCGCCTTGTTAGCCCAAAATATTTAAGATATATCTTTGTCTCGTTGTGCTCCGATAACTCCCTCCATGTCAACCCGCGCCTTGCTATTCCGAAATTACAACGCGCGTGAAAACTCCCACCTCCTGTGAAATCCAGACACGCGAAATGCCCGTGGTACCCCTGAACCGAAAGAACCACCTCAAATCGGTGGGGGTACTTTCGTAACTTACCCCACATTTCAGACAAGGGCGTCTCTAAGCCATGGTTCCCCACTGCCATCCCATCCGCCCACCCATTCATACACCAAGGCCGCGAAAACCCGCGACGAAGCCCCACACCCTGCTCCGTCCGCCACCCAGCCAGAGCCTCTTCCCCGACGACGTCGTCCACAGCAACACCTCGACGTCCCTCATCCATCGTACCGGATGAGGATCCGTCGTCGATCTCATCGTCCCGCCGGTTCAGCCACCCCGTCCTCCACCTCCAAGGAGCTGCCCCGACATTCCCCTCGTCTTTCGCGCCACCTCCATTCCCACACCGCCGTCTTCACCTGCACCACCGGAAGAGCATCATCATCACCATTTCCTCGGATGAAGCTGCGGCCTAATCGGCGCCACCAAAGAGGTTGTACACTAATCGCCGCATTTTCTTCTTGATTCGATCTCACAGTGCTGCCGGCGCTCGGTCCCGAGCCGACACGGCATGGCTCCATCCACGACGGCGTCGCCGGCCACTTCCTCCATGGTGTCGCTCCCTCGTCGGCGACGTCCACATCAGTAGGACCTACTGTTGCTTTAGCTCTCGCTCGCGCTGCTGCTCTGCTCTTGCTCTCGGTCCCCTGCCTGGTCTGCTCTTGCTATTGCTCTTGCTCGCGCTACTGCTCTCACTCTTGCTCTTGCTTGCGATGCTACTCTGATTTAGCTACACTTCAGTCGAGTGAATTGACTTTTGGGTCAGTCGATTTTCAGGTGGTGGGGGGCTCGCCGGGGTGAAGGAAGAACCAGCCTCAGCGGGGAGGGGGGCTCGCCGGAGAGATACCCCACTATCTATCTTAGGGTTCAGGATGGGGGCGGTGGTCGCCGGCGGTGGCAGGGCGTTGGCGGGGCGGTGGCGTGGGGATCGCCAGAGAAAAAGCTCGGCACGGGGTGGCCTAGAGGGATGGCCGAGGCGGCGGCGGACCGGCAGTGGGGAGTGTTTTCAGGGCGGGCGGGGCGGCGCACCGCCAGCCACGGGCGATGGGGGGCTGCTGTTTGGCCGGCTCAGGGGGGTGGAGGTTGAAGATGAACCGCAGGCCCTTGATTTCGTATCCAACGGCTACAAAATCGACTGACCAGAGATGAAAAAGTTAGTTGACCGACGTGTAGCCTCACCTTGCTAGTGCATTCAATTCCGACAGCAAAATTCAGTTTCGACAGTTAAGTTCAGTTTCGACAGTTAAGTTCAGTTTCGACAGTTAAGTTTAGTTTCGACAGTTAAGTTCAGAGATGAGCGGCTGATGTATTTTACATCTAGCACTTTGTGGTTATGTATTTTACGTCATGTATTGGAGATGCTATTAGAATTCCACTCAGGTTAACGTTGTTCGTTGTCTCTCTTGTCCTGCTTCAGCCTCGGCATCGTACAACTCACCGGAGCTGCTCCAACGACGAAACCCTCCATCACAGCGGAGCAGTACCTCGGGCTCCATCTCCAGACGCCTAAGATCTTCTTCCCCTCCTCCGACAGCCAAGTCAGCGGAGCATCCTCACCGGCCAACCCAATCACACTGAGATCGACATGGCTTCGCCAAAGAGGTTCTACACTTGTTGCATCTCTTTTTTACTCTACATGTTATATATATTGTCCACTGAGCACTCGTAGTAACGGGAAATACGATTATTTTATCCTACTATATGACAAGCAGTGAGGTACCAGGCAACTTAGCTATCCATGATGGACTCTCTTGAACGCCATCATTATTTATCTCTACGCGTTTCAGCTGTGCATTTGCCGATGGACCTGGGAGTTGAGCTAGTATGGCAGTGGCCTGGGTCCAAAGTAATAGAAGTAGCACGAAAACATTTTTTTAGTGTAGGATTTTCCTTGCTCAAGCCTGCCTACTAGAATCGCCAGTGCTTGAAAGGAAAAGTGAATAAAAACATCGGAATTGGAAAGTTTCCTATGGTACTACTTTTCATGAATTTGGTGCAAAGGAATGGAGCAAAGGAAAACTGTAGGATTTGTTCCTTTAGTGTCTCCTTGAAAGAAAAACCATAGGAATTCTAATTTCCACTTCTCCTCCTTTTCATATTCCTATTCATCAAGCACAAGACTAAGAGATAGTAGCATAATAGCATTATAACCGTACATTTTCTTGTGGTTTGACTTAATCTCACCATGCTTTTTTGCATCCTGTGATCTTCCAATTGTTGTGAACCAAACACCCAGATTGGCAGAAATCCTGTGTTTTTAAATTCTCTATTCTGCACGTGCATTCCTATCCTATTCCTATCTATTTCCTATCCCTACATTGTTAGAATCCTCAAATTCAAACAAGCCCTTACTCAATTACTTCTGTTACAGATATGTGTCAAAGAAAACCTTGTGTGGTTTGTCCTGCTCCTGCGGCGCTGTGTTCCACCCCAGCTCAGCTGCTCCAATGACGGAAGGGTTCACCACAGCAGGGATCCGCTCTCCAGACTGTCTTTCGCCGCCTCAGATCTTCTTCCCTGCCGCCGGCAGCCACGGCAACTGCATTACCATCATCAACTGAGCAGATGACCTTGAGGACTACACAGGTCTGCAAGAGAGGTCGCACTCTTCCGTGCTTGCTTACGTTATGCGTCGCTTAATATGATGACATGCTACATTATCGTCGTGTTCACCTATTAGACTCCGAGTCAGTTCCAAACTAATGCTGAAACTTGAGTTTTTAAATGGTTGTGGGGTACATATTGGGGCAGCAATCAGTACTATATGTCTACTATCTGGTTAATCTCCGGTGTCTACTATGAGTTTCATGTTGGGTGCAAACAAACATTAAAGGAGCCATTATCTGTATTTTTTAACTAAAGCTATTTATCTGCCTGCTATCATTGGTTTTGGGTCTATTCATAGTTTGCTACCATCACTCTGGATTTGTGCATGCACTCCTTACATAATCTCACTATGTTTTATTCCTATGCATGCCAGTTATTGTACACAATGGAACTGATAATGTAGAGCAAAAGAGACGAGCCTTGCGTGGCAATAAAGTTTCATGCAGACGTCGTCCCATGGTGGGCGCAAAGGCAGCCCCCCCCCTCTCCACCCATTTTGGATCATAATCAAGAGGAAGATAACTGTTATGAGGGGGATTCAGAAGGAGAAGACCACTCCTATTTACCCCATGAGGTCTTCGCTCTAACTTGGCATGCTGATGTTGGTAATATCATGCATATGGTGCCTTGCATTGCTTACTATATACATTAAAGATGTCATCTGCTTAGTTTAGACATGCTTTGTGTCAATGCCATCTGTTTAGTTTCTTTATCGTATATGTGAATCATGCAATGCCATCTTGTCTAGCCAGGCATCATATATGTGAATTTTGCAATGCCACCCTGGTTAGCCGGTCATCTTATATGTGAATTATATCATGCCATCATTTTTTTATTACGTGTTAAATTTGTCAACAATTTTAGTACATTCAATTACTCTTCCTGTGCATCAGCCATTTGGCACGGTCATGGAAAAATCTGGAGTGGAAACAAGGTCTTCAGAGCAGACAATGCTATCTGACGAAGTGCATGTCTTGCTGGTTACCGATAGCTCCTCAGAGGAGGATTCAGAGACAGATGACCAGTCATATTTCCCCCCCGAGGTGCATGCCCTAACTTGGCAGGGTTATGTTGCTCATATCGTGCGTATGGTATCTTGCATTGCTATGTCATTTGCTTAGTTTAGACATGCTTTGTGTGAATGCCACCTGTTTAGTGTCTAATTACCATATATGTGAATTATACAATGCCATCTTGTTGCAAGACATTATATATGTAAATTATGCAATGTTATCTTGTTGCAAGGCATTATGTATGTGGATTATGCAATGCCATGCTGTTTAGGCAAGCGTCATATATGTGAATTATATCATGCCGTCCTTTTTTTGTATTTCTAATTGCTTTTGTCGACAATGTTTGTATATTCAACTGTTCTTCCTGTGCATCAGCCATTTGAATTGGTGATGGAGAAATCTGGAGTGAAAACAAGGTCTTCAGAGCAGACAATGCTACCTGCTGAAGCAGATATCTTGCTGGTTATAGATAGCTCTTCAGAGGAGGATTCAGAGGCAGATGACCAGTCCTATTATCCCCCTGAGGTGTATGCTCAAACTTGGTAGGGTTATATTACTCATATAATGCATATGTTGTATTGCAATGCTTAGTTTTTACATCATATACACAATATTGAATGCCATCTCCTTAGTTGACACATCATATATGCGATTGCCCTCTGCTCACTTCCTTAGTATATAAATCATATATTTGAATTATGTCATGCTATGATGTTTACATAGACAGCATGTATCTGAATTATGGCATGCCAACCCATTTTCTAAAGACATAATATAGTTATATCATCTCATCCTGTTTACATAGTCATCATATTTAAATTATGTCATTCTATCCGTGAATTATATCATGTCATCATGTTTCCATCGACGGCATGTTTGTGATTTATGGCATGCCAACCACTTTAATAGACACATCGTATAGTTATATCATGTCATCCTGTTTACATAGTCATCATATTTTGAAGTATGTCATTCTATCTTGTTTAGTTAGCCATCATACATGTGAAATTGTGTCATGCTATCCTGTTTAATTAGCAATCATATATGTGAAATTATGTCCTGCTATTCTGTTTGCTTAGACAACATAAATGTGAATTATTTCATGCCTTGTTTTATTCCCTACTACCCATTGCACCTGTCTATCTTACAATGTCTGTACATTCAATTACTTTTCTTGTTTATCAGCCATTTCAATTGGAGGGAGTGATGGCAGTATCTGTGGGAGTAAAAACACGGTCTTCAGAAAAGATCGTGCTACCTGTCGATGCAGGTAGAACCACAGTTGTACTTGCCCAAGAACCAGCCCCACCACACATAACCCACACTCATGCAGATTGTACCCCTACCCAGTTGGACAGAGAACCAGCTACACCCCTTCTAACCCCAACCCCAGCAGATAGACACCCAGTTCCCGTTAACACAACGCCGTCTCCACCATAGAGCACCCAAACACGAGCAGTTAGTAAGGCAACTGCAGTGCCCAAATCACGAGGACCACCACTCCGAACCCGAAGTCAACGCTTAAAGCAGAAGAAGAATTGTTCTTAGGTCAGGTTCTGTAGCTATGGTTCATACTACTTTGCTCTTGCATCACTGTATTTACTGATACCAACTAATTTCAAATTTGAAGGATGCAATTGAAACTCCAATGGCGCAACCGGTATGTTTTAAACCTGTTTCTTCAACGTGTTTGGCTGTTTGCTGTTGTAACTTGCTCTATGTTGATTTCAGTTTCAATTGAATAAACAGTTATGTTCTCATGCCATGCACATTACAAGTGTTGTTATTGCTGTGTAGTTTCCCACACTTATATTCTGTCTATGTTGCTTTGTCTTAAATAGATATGATTTGAACTGTATCTATCTTGATTTGGCAACATAAACTAGAATGATATAGACCATACAGTGACCATACTACATAGATATATGTTTGTTTCATGTAGTTATCCTGTCCACCTTACTACTGAACTGGTAAACCTGAGATGTATTTGTTTGTTTCTCTTTTAGAACGCGGATAAAATATTGGAGAAGAGTACCCTGTTATGCAATGGTAAAGAAGTAATGCAGATAAGGTTCAAGATAGTGAGACATCCCTGTTGGTCTCCAAGAAAGATGATAAAAACTATATTGAAGACAGTGAGACAACCCCAAAGTCTTGTCTTGATGTAGTGTTCGAGTTACTGGCTACCACCGCTGGCACCAGCTCTTAGAACTCGTTGCCTGAATCAGTTCAGCTTCTTGAGTCTCAACTTCAAGTTGAAAGACATCGATCAGATGTTATGCGACAGGAAGCCGAAGGACTAAGGAAGTCCCTGCAGAATTCAGATGCATACTTTTTGGTGCAACAACAAGCGCTGGAGGACTTAAGCGCCAAACAAGAGAAAGTTAATAAGCTTGCTAAGCATCTTGCCAGCATTATGGGTACCCAGGATATTGTTTCTTGAGCTCTTCTGAAGTGGTTTCAGTTCTGGACTTGTTTTGCTGCGGCGTTTATATGCTGTTGTGTTCCCTATATTTGCACTAGTGGCGAACTTTGATGCCCAGTGGATGTAATATGTGTAATAGCCATGATAGCCTAGTGTGAGTTGCTTGCTTATTTATTTCCTTGTTGTCTTGTTTATTTGTTTGCTTGTAGTCAGTGCAGTTCTTTTTCTGCGGTTTGCTAGTGGCTGCAATAACCTATTTTTTAAAACTAGGCCATAATAACCATGGGCTAATATTTACTGTAGTGACACTGGGCCCCCTACGGGCCGTAGAAACTGTGGGCCTTCTACGGGCCGTATAAACAGTGGGCCTTCTACGGGCCGTAGAAGTAGTGGGCCTTCTACAGGTCGTAGAAACAATGGGCCTTCTACGGGTCATATCATCAATGGGCCTTCTACGGGCCGTATCATCAATGTGCCTTATACGGGTCATATGATCGATTGGCCAAACATGGGCCGAACAGACCGCATTCTGGCCGTAAATGGGCTAGAGTTGGAATCGTCCGTTCATGGGCCGACCATAACGGGCCATCGTTAATAGGTCGTATTTGATGATGCTATGAAAATGGCCCAACGTATTAACAGACCACAAACAGGCCGACTGTAACCATGAGCTGAATTTGGCCCACAAGCAGAAAATGATAGTAACGGGCCGTAAGTAAACGAATGCTGGAAATGAGCCCAAGAATAAATGGGCTCTGAAGAAGGCCGGAAGATAACATGGGCTGGAAACGGCCCAACGGTATAATGGGCCGTTAATGGGTATAAAGTGATACACTGTTCATCACGGGCCAGTTTCACCATGGGCCGTTAACGGGTTGTAACACCCTCGATGAGACTATAGCTCCCACGTGTCGAGGCACGACTTAGAGATATAATCGCATTGAAGGCATATGTCGCAAGTTAGGAAATCTTCACAACATCCCATGTAATAAGATAAAAAGAGAGATAACATAGTTGGCTTACACTCGCCATGTCAATCAAGTACATAAATAACATTACATCATCCAAACACTCATGGCCCGACTACGGCGCCAAAATAAAAGAGAACCCAACATGCGACAACGGTCCCGTTCACCCCCAACTGGGCACCACTACTGATCATCGGGAAAGGAAACGTAGTATCGTTGAGAGTCTTCGTCGAACTCCCACTTGAGCTCATACGCGTCACCTGGAGCGGAATCATCAGGCCCTGCATCTGGTGTAATAGTAATCTGTGAGCCACAGGGACTCAGCAATCTCGCACCCTCACGATCAAGACTATTTAAGCTTATAGGTATGGCAAGGTAAAATATGAGTGGAGCTGCAGCAAGCGACTAGCAAGTATGGTGGCTAACTTATTCGCAAAGGAGAGCGAGAAGAGGAGGCAAAGCACGAGCGAGAAACTAGGTAACAACCTGCGCAAACATTACTCCAACACCGTGTCCACTTCCCAGACTCCGCCGAGAAGAGGCCATCATGGTAACACACTCAGTTGATTCATTTTAATTTAATTAAGGTTCAAGTTATCTACAACCGTACATTAACAAATTCCCATCTGCCCATAACCGCGGGCATGGCTTTCGAAAGTTCAATCCCTGCAGGGGAGTCCCAACTTAGCCCATGACAAGCTCTCACGGTCAACGAAGGAATAGACCTCCTCCCAAGACGTTCCGATCAGGCTCGGTATCTCGGTAATTCAAGACCACTCCGACAATGGTAAAACAAGTCCAGCAACACCGCCCGCTGTGCCGAAAAATCCTGATAGGAGCTGCACATATCTCGTTCTTAGGGCACACCGGATAAGATAAGCGTACGGGAGCCAACGTAACCCAAGTTGCCAAGGGACGGCCCCGCACGGTGCTCTAGGTTGGACCAACACTCAGAGGAGCACTGGCCCGGGGGGGGGGGTAAAATAAGATGACCCTTGAGTCCGCGAAACCCAAGGGAAAAGGCTAGGTGGCAAATGGTAAAACCAAGGTTGGGCATTGCTGGAGAAGTTTTATTCAAGGCGGACTGTCAAGGGGTTCCCATTATAACCCAACAGCGTAAGGAACGCAAAATCCGGGAACATAACACCGATATGACGGAAACTAGGGCGGCAAGAGTGGAACAAAACACTAGGCGAGAGGCCAAGCCTTCCACCCTTTACCAAGTATATAGATGCATTAAGATAACTTAGCAATATAATGATATCCCAACAAGGAACAGCCTTCAATCTTCACCTGCAACTAGCAACGCTATAAGAGGGGCTGAGCAAAGCGGTAACATAGCCAATCAATGGTTTGCTAGGACAATGGTGGGTTAGAGGTTTGACATGGCAATTTGGGAGGCTTGCAAGCAAGTGGTAGGCATCGTAGCAATGGCATAGCAAAAGAGCGAGCAAACTAGCATAGCAAAGATAGTAGTGATTTCGAGGGTATGATCATCTTGCCTGCACAGTTGTCAGAGTTGACTGGATCCTCAAGAGCAAACTCAACGGGCTCCTCGTTAGCGAACTCGTCCCCCGGCTCTACCCAAACAAGACAAACAAGCAACAAGGATACAATCAACCACGTGCAAACTCAAACAACACGATGCAAAGATGATATGCTATGCGGGATGCGATGCGGGATGCAAAATGCAAGATATGACAGTAAATGCATGAACCTGGCCTCAACTTGGAATTTCAAGGGTGCCACTGGAAAGATGAGATGAAATCGCTTGAAAACGATATAAAGAACGCCGGAATCGGAGTTACGGTTTGGAAATGGCAAGCGATTCAAAAATGACACCGGTCTGCGATTTACAGCAAGTAGGCATCTAAATGCAATGAAATGAACATGCTACAGCACCCAAACAAGACAACAAAATACATGGCAGGGAAGCATTCACGATGCTTAACAAAACCCTAGCACTGAGCTATGGCCAATTCATCCATTAGGAGGTTCAAACAAGCATGGCAAAAACGCAAATGGTAAAACAGATCTCAGACTTTGTGAAATTAACACTTGTCTGGAATTTCAGATCATATAGCCCTCTTCGGAGCAACGAAACAACATGCTACAGGACCTGAACATGACAAAGAAAGACATGGCATGGAGCTACTCAACAAGCTTAACAAAAGTCCCTTAGTGACCTTGAGCCAAAAGGGATCACAAAATATACTAACAAGCACACGAACATAGCAAAAACATAATCAGTTTTCAGACTTAGTGAAAACTGGGACATGCTGAAACATAACTCATGAAGGCATGTTTACGAGCTCGATGCACTCACCACGGTGCAAGGCATGGCAAGACAAGCATACATCCCTAAAAAGGCACAAAATACAAGCTATACATGGCAAGAACAATGGCATAGCATGCACGGATCAACTACAATAACATCGTCAAAATCGGAAACAAGTTGACGATCTGCCCAGATTCACAACGAAGCAAAAGTAGAGCTCGATTGACTCAAGCTAGGGTGCTCCCTAATTTCAAGTAAAGACATGGATGGATAGATCATAACAAGATTAACAAAACTCCTTTACTGATCATCCTCAAAAGAGGGACGGATCACTAGGAAACAGCAAGAACATATGGCATCATGAACTAAATAATCCCAGACTTAGTGAAAACTACTAAGTCCCTGAAAACAGATTTACCGGATGCCTCACTTTGCAAGCTTGCACAAGTCACCACACACATCCTAAAAATTCATGGGTTGCACCTATGGAAAGATAACAAGATGCTTAACAAAACATATGAAGGACTCACAGGCATATCATGCACACAACAATCATGGCAAAAATGACAAAAGTCTAAGATGAACTAGCAGATCTGACAAATAACTCACGAAGCCTCCTACTAGCAGCATTTCAGGCATCAAGATGAACTCAAATGAAAATGATGCAATGGAATGAAATGATTTACTCGTCGAGACGAACATTTTGATATACTATATGTCCAAATCGGAGCTACGGATACAGAGATATCACAGGTCAAAGATTGCATAAAAAAATAGGGTTAGGAGGGAAAAGTCAACCGTCAAATTTCGGATCTCAGATCTGCACGCTTCCCGAGGCTCGCCGGCGCGCACTGTTCACCGGAGCACGGAAGTCGAGGAGGGAGAGGCCGGGGGCGGCGAGGCCGGGCGGTGCGGCAGCGGGGCCGGACAGCGGCGAGGACGGAGTGGAGCGGGGCGGCGGCGGCCGGTGGCGGCGAGGGGCGGCGGCGGGGCCGGCGGACGGCGTCGGGGAAGAGAGAGGCGGCGGGCAGCGCGGATCTGGCCCGGTGGCGGCGTGGGTCGGGCCTCCCGCGGGCTCGCCGGGCCGCGCGGAGGAGGAGGTCGGCGGGGACACGTGGCGCCTCCCGGTTGGCCGCGGTCGCCGACGGGCGTGTCCGGCGCGCGGGCGGACGTGTCCGGCGCGCGGGGATCTTTTTTTTTAGGGTTTCGGAGAGGGAGAGAGATCCGAAAACGAGGGGGCTATTTATAGGCATAAGTGGAGCTAGGAGAGTCCAAATGAGGTGTGGTTTTCGGCCACGCGATCGTGATCGAACGCTCTATATGATGGAGCAGAGTTTGGTGGGTTTTGGGCCAAGTTGGAGGGGTGTTGGGCTGCAACACACACGAGGCCTTTTCGGTCCCTCGATTAACCGTTGGAGTACCAAACGAAGTCCAAATGGTACGAAACTTGATAGGCGGTCTACCGGTAGTAAACCAAGGCCGCTTGGCAAGTGTCGGTCCAATCCGGAAATGTTTAATCCCCACACACAAAAGAAAGCTAGAAATGATCACCCTAGGAGAACGAAGCGCCGGAATGCAAAACGGACAACGGGGAAAATGCTCGAATGCATGAGACGAACACGTATGCAAATGCAATGCACATGATGACATGATATGAGATGCATGACAACGACAACAACACATGGAGACAAAGACCCGAACCCGAGGAAATAAATATAACTTAACGCCGGAAACGGCAAGAGTTGGAGTACAAATTGGGAAAGTTACATCCGGGGTGTTACACGGGTGTAAAGTGATACACTGTTCATTACGGGCCAGTTTCACCACGGGCCGTTAATAGGCCAAGAGTTACATAGGGCCTCATATGGGCCAAAAGACGTCATGGGCCATACATGGGCCAGAAGTGAAAACGGGCTGGAATCATATTGGATGGCCCAGATGACGCTACTGGGCCTAATTCGAATAGGGCATAACAGGCCTTGGGTTAGCGGGCTGTAAATGGGCTATATTCGAACAGGCCGTTAACAGGCTTTCCATGGGCCGGCCCGCCAGCTTTTGACCAAGTCAAATGGGCCGGCCTTTACACAGGAATGGGCCTCTGTTGGGCCATGCCACGTGTCGACGTATCATAGGCGCCTATCTGACCCACTGACGAGCTAACACATGTTTCGTCCGGCCAATAAGAATTTTACACGTGGAAATTTCCCATTGGTCGGGGCTGTTAATGGGTTATCGGATCCAAAACCCGACCCGATAGCTTAACGGCGTTTTGTTACGGTGGATGCCACGTGTTGGTCACCCTTGACGAAAGCACTTCTGTGACGCGCGATTTATCGTCATGGAAGTGGACACTTCCATGATGATAATTTTGGTAATGTCATGGAACACTTCTACGACAGCACAGGTATGAGTATCTTGATTCTGTCATAAATTTGTCATGGATGTACATGCATGACAAAAAAAGCGACCTACTGTGACAAACAGGTATCATCACGGAATTGTATTTTTTTTGTAGTGCATGGAACAATAAAAAATTATAGATACATTGGAGACGTATTAGTCAGCATGCCGGTCTAAATCCTATGCGCGCAAGGGTCTGGGCCCATCGCCCATTGCACACCTGCACGTTGCGAACGCGGTCGGAAGCAGACCTATCCCCCTTAATATAAGCGCAGGCTTACGGTCCAATCCGACGCGCGCCGCTCAGTTGCTGACGTGAAGAAGGCTTCGGCTGATACCACGACGTCGAGTGCCCATAATTGTTCCCGCGTAGTTGGTTAGTGTGTATAGGCCATTGGCTAGACTCAGATCAAATACCAAGATCTCGCTAAGCGTGTTAATTGATGTAACCGTGGACGCCGACCAAGGCCGGGCCCACCTCTCTCCTAGGTGGTCCCAACCTGCCCTGTCGCTCTGCCACAAAGATCCACTCAGAGGGCCATCGGGACAAAAGTCCTTTCGGTCCCAATCCATGAATCACTCGCGGGTACTCTACGAGCCGACCCGACTTTAGTCACCACATGTATCATAAAGTATATACCCGTGATCAACTCTCGAGTGATCACGGCTCGGTAGTATAGCATGGCAGACGGACAAGAATGTAGGGCCACTGATGGAATACTAGCATCCTATACTAAGCATTTACGATTGCAGGTAAAGGTAACATCAATAGTAGCAAAATACAGGCTATGCATCAGAATAGGATTAACCGAAAGTAGTAACATGCTACACTACTCTAATGCAAGCAGTAGAGAGAAGAATAGGCTATGTTGGGTTGATCAAGGGGGGGGGGCTTGCCTGGTTACTCTAGCAAGGAGGGGTCGTCAACAACGTAGTCGTACTGGGTAGCAGCGGCGTCGGTCTCGATGTCTAGCGAGAGAAGAGGGAGAAGAAACAATAAATACAATGCAAACATATGCATATCGACGCATGACATGACAAGTAACGGTGCCAGGTGTGCCCTAACGCAGTAGGAGGTGATGCCGGCGAAGGGGGAAACATCCGGGAAAGTATCCCCTATGTTTCGTGTTTTTGGACAGATGAACCGGAGTGGGAAAGTTGCATGTTCGCTGTGATAGGGATGTGTGGCGGACGAACATGCTACGTATCTGGATTTGTCTCGTCGTTCTGAGCAACTTTCATGTAGAAAACTTTTTCATCCGAGCTACGATTTATTTTATATGAATTTTTAAAGTTTTAAAAGATTTTTGGATTTTATTTATAATTCGAAATAAAACAGTAAAATACTTTTGTCACCTAGTGCTATTCTAGCCACAGTGTATGACAGTGGGGTCAGTGGGCCAGTGTTGCCTCAGTCAAAGGTTGACTGGTCAACATATGAACAGTGTAGGGGGCCACATGTCATTCACTTAGACATTTTTTTAAAACTTGCCTTTTCTTTAAACTAACAGTGGGTTCACATGCCATCTGCTATTAGACTAACTTAGCACTAATTTTAATCCTAAGCTAAACTTACTCTAACGAGGGTCAACTACACACTGCAGTCACACTCACGCACTCACACAACACACACGCTACACGCACACAACAGGCACACACACACTCGTCTAGCCGTGGCTAGCGCCGGAGCAGTGACGACATTGAGCGGTGGCAGCGCCGGTCAACAGCGGCAGCAGCCAAGCACAGCAGCTAAGAGTAGCAGCAGTCAGCGGCAGGTGGTACGCGGCGCAGCTAGGAGCGGCAACAGGAGCAGCATAGTAGGGGCGCAGCGCTGACGGGCACGACGCGGCACGGAGCAACTGTAGGGGGCATGGCGACAGGGCGCTGGAGGGCGCGGCCGGTGCAGTCGGGGCCCCCGTAGCCGCAGGCGCCAGCAACTCGTAGGGATGGCGCCACGGTCGTCGAGGAGCGGCTATGGCCTATGCGGGCGTCGTCGGGGAAAGAGCAGGCCCGGGCGAGCAGGGAGCGAGGCGTCGCGCGTGAGCGAGAGCGGCCGGCGGCTCGCGGTGCGGTCAGAGGATGGGGTGAGCGCGGCAGGTAGCGGCGAACGCGAAGGTCCAGCCATGGCGGAGCTCCAGCGCATGGGGGCACAAATCAAGGGGGAAAGAGAGGGGATCGAGGGAGGAGCTCACCGCAGAGCTAATGGTGAGCTCGAGGAGGTCGAGGGCGGACCGGAGGGGCGGTGGTGATGGCGAGATGACGACGGCCGGAGGAAGAAGAAGACATAGATCAACATAATGCATCAGCTCCGGGCTTGAGTTCGTGGCTGAGAAAGAAGCGGAGGCCTCTGGTGGTGCTCCTGGCGCAGGCCTAGGCAATGGGGACGGTGGTGGGCGCGCAGACAATAGCGGCCATGGCAATGAGATGCTCGGGCACGACAGGGGGGCGAGGGGAGAGCATGGGGAGAGAGTGGGTGGGGCTAGGGTTTCGCCAAGGGTTCGGGGACGGCCACGAGGTCGACATCTAGGCGAGGCAGGGGGTTGTATTGCCGGCATGTGGCCTCAGTTGGCCATGGCGCTATGGATGCCTGATATGTCTCCAACGTATCAACTTTTTCTCGTGCTTTTCCTCTTCTTTTGGACTCCAATTTGCAAGATTTGAATGAAACTAACCCCGGACTGACGCTGTTTTCAGCAGAACTACCATGGTATTGTTTTTGTGTAGAAATAGAAGTTCTCGGAATGGAACGAAACTTTTTGCCCCCCTCTCCTAGCGCACGAAGGTGGGTTGTACCCACCTGGTGGCCCCACTGATGACCCCCCTGATACTATAAAATCACATTATTCTAGAAAAAAATCAGGAAGTAAGAATTATCGCGATCCACGAGATGGAGCCGCCGCCAAGCCCTGTTCTTCCTCAGGAGGGCAGATCTGGAGTCCATTTGGGGCTCTGGAGAGGGGGATCTTCGTTCTTCGTCATCACCAACCCTTCTCCCTCGCCAATTCCATGATGCTCCCAACTGGGAGTGAGTAATTCCTTCATAGGCTCACTGGTCGGTGAGGAGTTGGATGAGATTCATCATGTAACCGAGTTAGTTTTGTTAGGGCCTGATCCCTAGTATCCACTATGTTCTTAGATTGATGTTGCTATGACTTTGCCATGCTTAATGCTTGTCACTTTGGGCCCGGGTGCCATGATTTCAGATCTGAACCATTTATGAATTCATCATTATATCCATGTTTTAGATCTGATCTTGCAAGTTATAGTCACCTACTACGGTTATGATCCGGCAACCCCGGAGTGAAAACAACCGGGCCCACTCCCGGTGATGGTCGTAGTTTGAGGAGTTCATGTATTCACTATGTGTTAATGCTTTGTTCCGGTT
Source organism: Triticum urartu (assembly GCF_003073215.2). NCBI lineage: Eukaryota > Viridiplantae > Streptophyta > Magnoliopsida > Poales > Poaceae > Triticum > Triticum urartu. Next base: position 486,042,746 of record NC_053024.1, read on the forward strand.
CTCTATTAAAAGGAGGCCTTAATATCCCTTAGTTTCCAACATGGACCTCGCTGCCACGGGAGGGTAGGACAAAAGATGTCATGCAAGTTCTTTTAATAAAGCATGTATGGCTATTTACAGAATACATGCCTACATTATATCGATGAACTGGAGCTAGTGCCGTATCGCCCTAGGTTATAACTGTCTCATGATGAATATCATCCAACAAGTCACTGATCCAATGCCTACGAATTTATCCTTATTGTTGTTGCTAAATTACTACTTCTATCATCACTGTTACACTTGCTACAAATTACTGGTATCACTGTTACTATTACTATTGTTGCTGTCACTACTATCAAAACTATCAAACTACTTTGCTACTGATCATTTTGCTGTAGATAATTAATCTCCAGGTGTGGTTGAATTGACAACTCAGCTGCTAATACCTTCAAATATTCTTTGGCTCCCCTTGTGTCGAATCTATAAATTTGGGTTGAATACTCTACCCTCGAAAACTGTTGCGATCCCCTATACTTGTGGGTTATCAAGACCTTTTTCTAGTGCAGTTGCCGGGGAGCATAGCTATATTTGTTGAGTCACTTGGGATTATTATCATATTATCACTATGAAGAATCTGCAAAGACTAAAATATTTCCCTCAAGGACGAGGGGAGGTAAGGAACTGCCATCCAGTTCTGCTTTAGATTCACCTTCTGTTATGAGTAAACTTGCACCACCACCACATGTTATTAATCTTGATATGTCGCAAGTTATTGATGATGCTACTTCTGCTATGAATGATGCTTATGATGATGCTAGTACCTTGCTTGATAATGATGATGTGCCACTTGGTGAATTTCTTGATAAACAAATTGCTAGAGTTATACAACATGATGTTGTTGAATCTGATGATGAGCTTGAAACTGAATCTCCTGAGACACCTGCCAGAACTAGCCTTGCTAGATATGAATTGCCTAAGGTACCGAAAGGTTATGTTATGAGTGAAGAAGAAACTAGAGATACTCTTGCTTGTAATGGTAGAGATGATGTAGAGAAATTACTACACAAGTATAAAGAAAAATCTCTGAATGATAGAATGAAATGTGATCCTAAGTTTGCTACTTCACCTATCTGTATTGATGATAAGGATTATGAATTCTTTGTCGACCCAGAGCTAATTACTATGGTTGAATCTGATCCTTTCCATGGTTATAAAACTAAAACGGTTGTGGCACATCTTACTAAGTTGAATGACATAGCCACCCTTTTTACTCATGATGGGAAAACTCGCTATTACTTTATTCTCAAATTATTTCCTTTCTCATTAAAATGTGATGCTAAATCTTGGTACAGTACTCTTGCTCCTGGTTGTGTGTGTAGTCCCTAGGATATGGTTTATTACTTCTCTAAAAAATATTTTCCTGCTCATATGAAACAAGCTGCCTTACAGGAAATATTTAACTTTGTGCAAACTAAAGAAGAGAGTCTCCCACAAGCTTGGGGGAGGCTTTTCCAGTTACTTAATGCTTTGCCTGATCATCCTCTTAAGAAAAATGAAATACTTGATATCTTCTATAATGGACTAACTGATGCTTCTAGGGACTTCCTAGATAGTTGTGCTGGTTGTGTTTTCAGGGACCGAATTATTGCTCAAGCTGAAGAATTATTGAATAACATATTGAAAAATTATGCTGATTGGACTATTCCTGAACCACCGCTAAACCCACTCCGAAGAAGAGGGGCATATTATATCTCAGTCCCGAAGATATGCAAGAGGCAAACAAATCTATGAAGGAAAAAGGTATTAAAGATGAGGATGTTAAAAATTTACCTCCTATTGAAGAAATACATGGGCTTAATACACCACCAATGCCTAAGGTGGTAGAGGTAAATTCTCTTATGAAGTTCGAAGATAATGATAATCCTCACAATATGCATCCTAGTCAATGCCTTTATGAGTTTGAAAACTACATTAGTAAACAAGATAAGTTCAATGCAAATGTTATGAAACAATTGAAATATAATTCTGATATGATTGCTTGCTTGAGTGACTTGTTATTTAGAATATCAAATGATGTTAGTGGTGTTGGAAAACATGCTTCTATGGTTCAAACTCAATTAGAACAAGTTGCTAAATCTCAAAGAGAATTGCTTAATGAAATGAATCATAATATGCATGACTTTGTTGTTAGAGTTGCAACTAGAGGAGGTAAAATGACTCAGGAACCACTTTATCCTAAGGGACACCCTAAAATAATTGAACAAGATTCACAAAGAAACAACACTAGTGCACCTAGTCCTTCTAGTAAGAAAAAGAAAAAGAAAAATGGTAGGAGTTTGCACACTTCTAATGAACCTGAAATAGAGAAACTTCCTGATAATGATAATGAAGCTTCTATCTCTGATGTTGAAACTCAATCTGGTAATGAACACTCACCTAATGATAATGAAAAATATAATGATGAGTTTCATGAAGACTCTCAACCAACCAATGATAAAGAACCAGATAATGATGTTGAGATAGAACCACCTGTTGATCTTGATAACCCACAAGCTAAAAATAAAAGGTATGATAAAAGAGACTTTGTTGCTAGAAAACATGGTAAAGAAAGGGAACCGTGGGTTCAAAAACCTATGCCTTTTCCACCCAAGTCAACTAAAAAGAATGACGATGAAGAATTTGACCGCTTTGCTAAAATGCTGAGGCCAGTCTTTTTGCGTACCCGCTTGACTGATATCTTGAAAATGCCTCCTTATGCAAAGTATATGAAAGACATCATCACTAATAAGAGAAAAATACCGGAAGCTAGAATCTCCACTATGCTTGCTAATTATACTTTTAAAGATGGAGTACCCAAAAAACTTGGAGATCCGGGTATACCAACTATACCTTGCTCTATCAAAAAGAATTATGTGAAAACTGCTTTGTGTGATTTACGAGCCGGTGTTAGTGTTATGCCTTTCTCTTTATATAAAAGACTTAACTTGAGTAAACTCACAACTACTTAAATTTCTTTTCAAATGGCTGACAAATCAACTACCATGCCTATCACTATCTGTGAGGATGTGCCCGTTGTTGTTGCTAATGTTACTATTTTGACTGACTTTGTTATACGTGAAATGCCCAAGGACAACAACATGTTGATTATCCTTGGTAGACCCTTCTTGAATATTGCAGCGGCTGTTATTGATTTCAATAAAAGCAAGATCACTTTTCATATCAATGGTAATGAGCATACGGTGCACTTTCCGAAAAACAATTCCAAGTGAATGGTATTAATGTTATTGAAAAATCTCCAACAATCACCATTGGAAGTTTCCAAATACCTCTACCTACTGTCAAAAAGAAATATGGAATGCTTATTGTTGGGGAAATGCATATCCCCATTGAGGTAACTTAGTGATTTACGAAAGTTCTTCGGTTTCATGCTAATCGAAAGTGGTTGTTAATAAGACTTGATCAACCTTATTAATGAATCATTTTTGAACGGTATGAAGTTGATGAATTTAGTAAGCACTACTTTCTGTCCCTACTTTTTATTCTCTGTTTTTATTAGTTAAATAAAATAAAATGCCATGTTTTGTCTGTTTTCTGAATTTCCCGTGCAATAAAAAATGACCAAAAAATAAAAGTTCTCAGAATGCCCTGAAAATTTTATATGATTTTTTCTTGAGTATTTAAGAATTTTTGGTGCAAAAATAACCAGAGGAGGGTGCACCAGGTGGGCACAACCCACATGGGCGCGCCAGCACCCCCTAGCGCGCCCTGGGGGTTGTGGTCCCCACGTGGGGCCCCTCGCTTATCTATTTAGCCCACATTGTCACCTACCTCCAGAAAAAAAAATCACTCTTGCTCTCTCTCCTGTGTTCTTGCTCATTTTGCTGCCATTTTCGATTTCTTTGCTCAAAGCTCCATTTCCGAAACTATTTCGGAAGATTGTTGCTTGGTATGTGACTCCACCATTTGTCCAATTAGTTTTTGTTTTAGTGGTTTATACTTTGAATAAATAGCTACTCTTGGTGCTGCTATAGATGTGCTTGCATGTTGAATTCTTAGTGTTCTGAGTTGTTTGAATGCTTGTTATGGCCTCTATGTATCCCTATGAGTAGTTGTTATCAATCTTACAAAGTTTTGTTGACAAATCTTTGTCACTCCAAAAAAATTATTTTCAGAAAATTGTACGTGGACATGATGAACCTATTTGGAAGGAGTTCATCGAGGAGACGATCGTCGGGGGCATCCTCTAGTGACAGTTCTGCCCACCGGTCTTATGTTGAACCAATTGAAAGTTCCACGCGAGATGCGGCCACCAAAACATGCTTATGGCCTTGCAATGAGTATATGATGCAGGTGGGCATCAAAGAGGAATTTGAGCAATATGTTCATAATGCCGGTCTCAGTCCCTACCTCTCAAATAAGTGTGAACAGCGCCATCTTCTCACTGAATCATTTGTCAAAGGATTTAAATATTTTCCACGTGAGTCTAGGGTGTCGTTTATGCTTTATGATGAACCTTTTACTATTCCACTAGAGAATTTTGCTTACCATTGCAAACTTCCATTTTGAGGTTCGCTTGATGAGCCAGCAAAGGCTGAGTATGAGACCTTCTTGACTAGCCTTTGTTACGGTGGAAATAGAGGAGCGAGACAAGGAAGAATAAAAAGTGTTCACTTTCCCGCAATCCAGTATTTTGCGTTATTTAACGGGAAATGCATAGTAGGCAAGCAAGACTGTAGCATACTTTGTTCGCCAGACTTGTGAAAGGAATTATAACCTTGGAGCGATTGTTGCACGTAGACTTCAACATAACGCCAAAAGTGGCTGGTTCTATGGTGGAATTTATGCCACACGTTTAGCACGAGGACTGGGTGTTTCACATTTGTCCTTTGACCCTATCCTACCCACTCGATATTTAGATTTTGATGCCTTAAAGGAGCATAAGATTCTCAAGGGAGGGGCTGATAACTTCACTTATAATTTGTTGTTTAACCAATCACATGTTGTGGACACATATTTTCCTGTGCCTGCTCTCTTTGATTGTCATAGCAAGGGGAGATATTTTGTTCTTGAGAGCGAGTCCTGAGCTCACAATGCAGCCGTGGTGGCAGCCCGGCAGGCCGAGCAATCCGCACCGAGAGCCTCCGTGAGCTACCACACCGACTACTACCCTCCAGGCTACTGATTCACTACCAACTTAGGCCAAAAGCCTAAGCTTGGGGGAGTACGTGTCTCTCACCAACATTACATTCATGTCCACTTATTCCCTTTATCGGTGTTCGCACTTTTTCATTGTATCATCCATGCTTAGATTTTCTTTTTCTTGCTTTCTTCTTGTGTGTTTGAAAAACTTTAGAAAAAACAAAAAAATTAGTTGTGGTAATTTACTTTCTATGCATGCTTAGTAGTAGTACTAAAAAGAAAACCCAAAAAGATTTCTTTGTTCCTATTTTGCTTGTTGGGAGCTTTCCCGTGTAAATAGTTTTTCTCATTTTTGCTTTTCCCTTATTTGCTTGCTTAAAAAAACAAAAACTCCAAAAATATTTCACTGTGTTTCTCTGAAATTCTTTTCTTTTATTCGAGTTGTACTGAGGAGAAGACCGTGATGAAAATGTTGAGTGGCTCTCATATGAATAACTGTTGAACTAATAAGAGCCAATTTTACCTTGTCTTCTCATGTTGAATAAAATGTTTTGCAGATTCTATCTTAGTCCATGGCACTCTTGCACTATTATTATTTTCATATCATTCGGTCGTGCAAGTGAAAGGCAATAATGACGATATTCGATGAGCTGGTCGTGGCAAGGAGAAACTGGTATGAACTCGACTTGTTCTATCTGTGTAAATATGTTTAACCTAGTATCCAGGATTCAGCCCATTGTGATTAAACATGTTTGCAATGAAAATTAGAGATTATAGTTTCTCATGCCATGCATAAGTAGCTGGGAGTGCATAATGATTTATCTTGGATATCAACATACCGTTAAAATGATTGTGATGTAGTATGATGATATGGTATCCTCCTCTGAATGTTCGAGTGGCTTGACTTGGTACATGTTTATGCATGTAGTTCAATCAAAACCAACATAGCGTCTATAATATTTATGGTCATGGTGTTCATATCCTACTCATGCTAGTGTCCAATTTTACTTATGCATAATGCCTGGTAATGATCATTGTTGCTCTCTAGCTGGCCGCTTCCCAATCTTAAATTGCTAGCCTTCGCCTGTACTAAGTGGGAATTCTGCTTGTACATCAAAAACCTTGAACCCAAAGTTATTCTAGATGAGTCCACCATACCTACCTATATACGGTATTACCCTGCCGTCCTAAGTAAATTTGCATGTGCCACCTCTAAAAAACTTCTAAAAAAATATTCGTTTTGTGTGCCTGGATCGTTCATGGAATGACAGGAGGTGGTCGTTATCTTCCGTGCTAAGCATGTTATCCTCAGGTCGAGTGTTTATTCACTCGCCATCGCACGAGGAAATGGGCGGTAATAGGGATTCCCAGTCCCGAACTCAAAAATGCAAATAATTAAACAAAACTCCCCCGGGACTGATGTTGGTATGGACAACACCCGTTGTTTCGGACAAGCCGTGGAGTGTGATTGATGGTGGAGGGGGAGTAAACCTTTACTTTTATCGCTTGGGAATCGCGACTAGCGTGCTTAGCATGGAAGATGTTGATAACGGATGGTCGTGAAGTCAATGAGAAGGGTGCATGTCTCAAAATATCATTTATCTCTGTTTTGAAAACTGAGCTCTGGCACCTCTGTAAATCACTGCTTTCGTGCTAAGCATGTTATCCTCAGGTCGAGTGTTTATCTTGAAACCATAAATGGGTTAAGCGTCAGTTTGGTTCTCTTCTTCACAACATGACTGCTACACATAATGCAGTGAAGAAAAACCATTACTACCTCCATGAAGTTTTCGGTCGCACATGGGCTATCTTATCACATCTGTATAGTGAAGAAGATCTGAAGCAAATGGGTCTCAAGGAGGACTTTAACTGGTCTGCACCTCCAGCGAAGAAATTCAAGAAAGTAAAAGTTCCTTACTTGGTGGCCAGCTCATGTTCTTCATCCCGTGACACTGACGAGTATGAAGACTTGGACAACACTGCGGCAGGCCCTACAACAACAAACAACCCCAACAACGATGGCGCTCCTCCATCAACTTGATATTCTTCAGGGGCGTTAGTCCTCATTTTTCCGACCCTTTTGGTCATTCGATGACAAAGGGGGCGAAATTTGAGTTAGTCTTCAAGCGGGTCTACCTATATGGGCGTTTTTCCTAAGTTACAACTCTCGTTCTTTCGAAGACTTTGCAGGATCGAGTTGTAAACTTAAACTCTATGGTGGTCTGATACTTTTGCTGAGTTTTTTTTTGCATGCTTATTCCTCATTAATGTTAATGCACGCTTGCTGAATTACATCAGTCACCATATTTATCCATGCATTTCAAATTCTTCATATTATATGTTAAATGCGTGTATGAATTACAAGATATAGGGGAGATCTCCATGATTCTACTCTTCAAAGTGTGCATTGCTTCGAAATCAAATTCCTCACTATGCACATCTTTAGGGGGAGTTCTTCTATATCTTGCAATCAAATTCCTCAATTTTAGTATTTACACTTCATATGTTTATCCCCGTTGAAAACTTAACCTATATTGTCATCAATCACCAAAAAGGGGGAGATTGTAAGTGCATCTAGTGCCCCTTAGTGATTTTGGTGTATTGAAGACTTATAGGTTAAGGGACTGATGCGTTTGCGAGTGTACACAGGTCTATAAGTCTATGAGGAGTTTGATATTTACAGAGAAAGTAGACCCCTAAAAATGAAGTTCTTCGACTGAAGACTTTGGATTTCTGAAGACTTTCTGAAGAATTTGAAAGTGAAGAAATTGGTGTGATCCTGAAGACTTGGTATTCATTCGAGGAACATGAAGCATGAAGACTTTTGTTTGTGTAGTTTCATTTTATCTTTCTTGAGTCATAGGAAACACCGTACTATTAAAGGGGGTCGAGGAAATACTAAGGAAAAATTTCCAAGTGATGCTCAACTCAAATCCTACACCTACCAATTCCTTCGAGTGAAGCCATTGGAAATCTCATACAGCTCAGTCAAGTTCTTCAGTGACAGAGACGAAGTTCCTCTGGTCTCTGAGGAAATTGTTCTAACTGAGAAGTTAGGAATTCACCAGTGCGGATTACCTACACAGTGAGGAACATGATAGCCCTGAGGAATTTGATACTCAAAATTCCGACCGTTGTTGTGCTATGCGCCAGCTGTCCCAAAATATCTACCCACCTAACGGTCATATCATTGAAGGGCATTTATGTCTTATCATGTCAGGCTGCTCCCTAGGCTATAAATAGCCGCCCCTACAACCACTAGCTGGTTGGCTGCTCCGAGAGAAACTGACACTTGTCATTTGAGAGCATCCCATCCTCCGAGGACTTTGAGTGAAAATCATCAAGTGAGGAAAACCCAAACCCAAACACCTACAAACCCAAAGTGATTGAGCATCACTGAAGAGATTGATCATGCGTGGAACCGACGCTTGTTACCTTTGAAGACTGTGCATCTTCCAAACGGTTAGGTATCATGGTCTAGAGCGTCCAAGAGGAAATTGTGGATCACCGAGTGACCGAGTCTGTGAAGGTTTGGAAGTCACCTGAAGACTTACCACAAGTGATTGGGCGAGGTCTGTGTGACCTTAGCTCAAGGGGAATACGGTGAGGACTAAGTGTCCTGAGCTGCGTGTTCTGGACTGGGTGTCCGGGACTGTGTGTCCTCAGGTTTAAATACCTAGCTGCCCTAACCAGACGTACAACTGTCACAACAGTTGGAACTGGTCTACCAAACCATTGTCTTCACCAAGCTAACTGGTTCCACCTCAACCCTTCCATTTCCTCATTTCTGTGTTGTGTGCTTGTTCATATCTGTTTGAAGACTTTGACTGAAGACTTTCTCTATTTCCCCAGCTCAATTTCTTCAGTCTGTTTGTCTTCATTCTGTTTATCCTATGATTACGCTTTCTATACTATGTGCTTGTTTTCATTTCATCACAAAGACCATGCTCATGCTCTGTTATGTTTACTTCTGAGTACTTATTCTGCTGCAAGTAGTTCTTCACTCAGGAATTTCCTCACCGGCAAATTCCTCAGTGAAGAATTCATAAAAATCGCCTATTCACCCCCCTCTAGTCGATATAATGCAGTTTCAATTGGTATCAGAGCGAGGTACCCCCTTGTTCTGTGTGATTTTGGTTTAACCGCCTGGAGTTGTAGTTATGTCGGCTGCAGGTATGATCAAGGTTTCTGCTGGGTGTCCTTCCTTCGATGGGACGAACTACCCTTACTGGAAGAATAAGATGCGCATGCATCTTGAGGCAATTGACAATGATCTCTGGTACATTGTGGAAAATGGCGTCCCCTCTGTCACTCCTACCATCAACTTTGTTGATGTGAAGAGATTCAAGCAACTCGACTCTCAAGCGAAGAACATCATATGTGGCCATCTGAGCAAAGGGCAGTATGGCAGAGTGAGTGCTTTGGAGACAGCTAAGCTTATCTGGGACAGGCTGTCCAAGGTCAATGAGGGAGTCTCAACACAGCGTGACTCTCGAGTTGACGTTCTTCGCAATCTCTTCAACCGCTTCAAAAGGCTTGACAATGAAAATGTACAGCAAACCTTCCATCGCCTCACTGATGCTACCTCTTGAGAACTGTGTTGGTTTTCCCCGAAGAGGAAGGGATGATGTAGTAAAGTAGCGTAAGTATTTCCCTCAGTTTTTGAGAACCAAGGTATCAATCCGGTAGGAGGCTACGCGCGAGTCCCTCGTACCTGCACAAAACAAATAAATCCTCGCAACCAACGCGATAAGGGGTTGTCAATCCCTACACTGCCACTTACGAGAGTGAGATCTGATAGATATGATAAGATAATATTTTTGGTATTTTTATGATAAAGATGCAAAGTAAAATAAAAGCAAAGTAAAAGAAAAGGAAACAACTAAGTATTGGAAGATTAATATGATGAAGATAGACCCAGGGGCCATAGGTTTCACTAGTGGCTTCTCTCAAGAGCATAAGTATTTTACGGTGGGTGAACGAATTACTGTTGAGCAATTGACAGAATTGAGCATAGTTATGAGAATATCTAGGTATGATCATGTATATAGGAATCACGTCCGAGACAAGTAGACCGACTCCTGCCTGCATCTACTACTATTAATCCACTCATCAACTGCTATCCAGCATGCATCTAGAGTATTAAGTTAATGAAAACAGAGTAACGCCTTAAGCAAGATGACATGATGTAGAAGGATAAACTCATGCAATATGATGAAAACCCCATTTTGTTATCCTCGATGGCAACAATACAATACGTGCCTTGCTGCCCCTACTATCACTGGGAAAGGACACCACAAGATTGAACCCAAAGCTAAGCACTTCTCCCATTGCAAGAAAGATCAATCTAGTAGGCCAAACCAAACTGATTCGAAGAGACTTGCAAACATAACCAATCATACATAAAAGAATTCAGAGAAGATTCAAATATTGTTCATAGATAGACTTGATCATAAACCCACAATTCATCGATCTCAACAAACACACCGCAAAAAGAAGATTACATCGAATAGTTCTCCACAAGAGAGGGGGAGAACATTGTATTGAGATCCAAAAAGAGAGAAGGAGCCATCTAGCTAATAACTATGGACCCGTAGGTCTGAGGTGAACTACTCACACTTCATCGGAGGGGCTATGGTGATGATGCAGAAGCCCTCCGTGATGGATACCCACTCCGGCGGAGCTCCGGAACAGGCCCCAAGATGTGATCTTGTGGATACAGAAAATTGTGGCGGTGGAATTAGGGTTTTGGCTCCGTATCTGATCGTTTGGGGGTACACAGGTATATATAGGAGGAAGGAGTATGTCAGTGGAGCAACAGGGGGCCCACGAGGGTGGAGGGCGCGCCTGGGGGGGTAGGCGCGCCCCCTACCTCGTGGCGTCCTCCTTAGTTTCCTGACGTAGGGTCCAAGTCTCATGGATCATGTTCGGTGAAAAAATCACGTTCCTGAAGGTTTCATTCCGTTTGGACTCCGTTTGCTATTCCTTTTCTTCGAAACCATAAAATAGGCAAAAAACAGCAATTCTGGGTCGGGCCTCCGGTTAATAGGTTAGTCCCAAAAATAATATAAAAGTGGATAATAAAGCCCAATAATGTCCAAAATAGTAGATAATATAGCATGGAGCAATCAAAAATTATAGATACGTTGGAGACGTATCAAGCATCCCCAAGCTTAATTCTTGCTCGTCCTCGAGTAGGTAAATAATAAAAACAGAATTTTTGATGCGGAGTGCTACTTGGCATAATTTTAATGTAATTCTTCTTAATTGTGGTATGAATATTCAGATCCGAAAGATTCAAGATAAAAGTTCATATTGACATAAAAATTATAATACTTCTAGCATACTAACTAAGCAATTATGTCCTCTCAAAATAACATGGCCAAAGAAAGTTCATCCCTACAAAATCATATAGTTTAGTCATGCTCCATTTTCGTCACACAAGAATGCTCTCATCATGCACAACCCCGATGACAAGCCAAGCAATTGTTTCATACTTTAGTAATCTCAAACCTATAAACTTTCACGCAATATATGAGCGCGAGCCATGGTTATAGCACTTGCGACGCCCCCGATTTGACCGTACACTAATCATGCACGCAAATGTGTACGATCAAGATCAAGGACTCACGGGAAGATATCACAACACAACTCTACAAATAAAAATAAGTCATACAAGCATCATATTACAAGCCAGGGGCCTCGAGGGCTTGAATACAAGAGCTTGATCATAGACGAGTTAGCGGAAGCAACAATATCTGAGTACAGACATAAGTTAAACAAGTCTGCCTTAAGAAGGCTAGCACAAACTGGGATACAGATCGAAAGAGGCGCAGGCCTCCTGCCTGGGATCCTCCTAAACTACTCCTGGTCATCGTCAGCGGGCAGCACGTAGTAGTAGGCACCTCCGGTGTAGTAGGAGTCGTCGTCGACGGTGGCGTCTGGATCCTGGGCTCCAACATCTGGTTGCGACAACTAGGTAGAAGGGATAGGGGGAAAAGAGGGAGAAAGCAACCATGAGTACTCATCCAAAGTACTCGCAAGCAAGGAGCTACACTACATATGCATGGGTATCAAATGGAGTAAGGGTATCATATGTGGACTGAACTGCAGAATGCCAGAATAAGAGGGGGACAACTAATCCTTTCGAAGACTACGCTTCTGGCAGCCTCCGTCTTGCAGCATGTAGAAGAGAGTAGACTGAAGACCTCCAAGTAGCATCGTATAGCATAATCCTAACCGATGATCCTCCCCTCGTCGCCCTGTGAGAGAGCTACCACCGGTTGTATCTGGCACTTGGGAGGGTGTGTTTTATTAAGTATCCAGTTCTAGTTGTCATAAGGTCAAGGTACAACTCCAAGTCGTCCTGTTACCGAAGATCATGGCTATTTGAATAGATTAACTTCCCTGCAGGGGTGCACCACATACCCCAACATGCTTGATCCCATTTGGCCGGACACACTTTCCTGGGTCATGCCCGGCCGTGGAAGATCAACACGTCGCAGCCCCACCTAGGCACAACAGAGAGGTCAGCACGCCGGTCTAAACCTAAGCGCACAGGGGTCTGGGCCCATCGCCCATAGCACACCTGCACGTTGTGAAAGTGCGTTATATCGACTAGAGGGGGGTGAATAGGCGATTTTTATGAAAGTATTCAAAACGATAGAGTTATGAAGACAAACAGTGAAGATTATGCCTATTACTATGTAGCGAAAGTTAGATTACACTAGGCCAGCCATGGTCATGTATTCAATAGAGTGAAAGCGCAATGACAAACAGCTTCAGTGTAATAAGGATCAGGTAGGAAGAAGTTATGAAGCCGAACAGATCATACATTCATGTTCTGAAGACAAAAGATAAAGCAAGCATGCAATGGCTTCACAATGAATAACTGTAAGTGAAGGGAAGTGAAGATGAAACCAGTGACACGTTGAAGACAATGATTTGTTGGACCAGTTCCAGTTGCTGTGACAACTGTATGTCTGGTTGGAGCGGCTAGGTATTTAAACCGAAGGACACACAGTCTCGGACACCCAGTCAAGGACACTTAGTCCAAGACACCCAGTCCTCACCGTTTTCTCCTTGAGCTAAGGTCACACAGACCTCGCCCAATCACTCTGGTAAGTCTTCAAGGTAGACTCCCAAACCTTCACAGACTTCGTTCACTGGCAATCCACAATTTCTCTTGGATGCTCAGAACGCGACGCCTAACCGTCTAGAGGATGCACAGTCCTCAAGTGTAATAAGTCTTCAAATCACACAGACACGAAGACTTAAGTGATGCCCAATTTACTCTGGCTCTGGGTGGTTAGGGCTTTTCTCCTCACTGGGAATTTTTCTTTCAAAGGCTTCGAGGTGGGTTGCTCTCAAATGACAAAAGCCGTGCACTAAAATCTGAGCAGCCAACCATTTAAGGTTGTGGGGGTGGACTATTTATAGCCACTTGGCAACCCGACCTGATCTGTCCGAAATGACCCTGGGTCACTAAGGAACTGACACGTGTACCAACGGTCGGATTTCGAACTCACACGGCAACTTTTACTTGGGCTACAAGTAAAGCTGACTTGTCTGACTCTGGACAAGATTTTCTCTCATAGTCTTCGCTCGAAGACATAGGATTTGAATTTGGCATCACTTCAGTCATTCTGACTGGTTCTCTTCGACCCCACTTAACAGTACGGTGGTTCCTATGACACAACATGAATGAAATAAAACTACGAAGGATCTAGGTCTTCGAGTTCCAAAAGCTTCATAGGGAGTCTTCTCATGTCATTGTCTTCAATATGAATATCTTCGTAAACCACCATTGTCTTCAATGTCTTCGTACATTTTTAGGGGTCATCTCTGGTAATAAAACCGAATCAATGAGAGACTTCTACCTGTGTTTTCCTGCAATTCTCACAAACACGTTAGTCCCTCAACTAGGTTTGTCGTCAATACTCCAAAACCAACTAGGGGTGGCACTAGATGCACTTACAATCTCCTCCTTTTTGGTGATTGATGACAAACTAGTTGAAGTTTTCAACGGGGAACATAATTTGTGAAATAGTAAAGGAATTTGTCTTCATAAGTTGCAAGGGCTCCCCCTGAAGATGTGCATATAAGTAATTTGCCTTTTGAATGCAAATGCACATGGCAGGTTGTACTTGTGGAGATCCACTTCAACTTATGATGACAATCCACTATGTATATGAAGATAATGACATGCATAATGGAAGATGGACGTCTGCAGTAAGAGATGAGTTCGGAATTTATTGTCGTACATGCGGAATTTATCTTCGCATAACAGAGTGACAAGCAGGTAGCAGACGGCCATCAAGGCTAAGTGTTACAACTCAAAGAAGCAAATGTAGCAAACACGGGAGTTGTAAGCACGAAGCAAAATGTAGCAAAATATGAAGGCACCCGCCCATAGTGACCCGCTTGAAGACTATTACCATCATATGCTTCTCCCCCTTTTGTCAGTGATGACCAAAAAGGTTTGAAGACATAGAGGTTTCTACGCGTTCCCAGGCGCAGCAGGGTCGGTGGAGTTGTTTGGCGGCGGTGCAGACAAGCTTGGTGCAGATTCGACGCGCGTTGAAGCAGGTGGAGATGATGTCGCGTCGTCTTCTTCTTCAATAATCCGGGCAGACACGGTGGCAGCAGAAGAAGAGAACTCTGACTCTTCAAGTGATGGTGTGCTGCGCATCACCGCTCTTCTTGGAGGCGTGGAGTCAAATTTGAAGTGCTCTGTGAAGCCATCCTCATGCAGTTCAGCTTCAGGGCACATCATGGTGAGGCCCTTCCAAGTGCGGCGACAGGTCTCGTGTGTGACAAATGCATTCTTGGTTGCCATATTTCTGATGCGATTGACGTCTTGCATGATGCGTCTCATCTGCCTCCTGATCCAGTCGTGATGCCTATCTTGCTTTTGGTGAAGAGCCACAAGAAGCTCTCTGTTAGTGAGTGCACGAGCGCGCTTCTTGAGTCTCTTTGCAGCTGTGCTGTTGGTGGCTTCAGTTGATGCAGGGGCACGTGTGGTGCCAGCCATTGGATACACTCGGGAGAGAGCTTCAACACCTTCAATATTTTGAGTGAAGCTCTGGTGTTCTGCATTCTGAAGACTTAGTGGTTGCTTGGCCGGCTCTGGATATATTGCTTCAGCAGATGTGTCCATATCTGGCAAAAATATCCTATGATTGCGGGCTGAGGGTTGATAGGAGATTGCAGAGTGAAGCTTGATCAGCCTCATAACCCAAGGAGCATAAAACTTTAATCCAAACAGTTCTGAAGCAGATGCTGCAAATTGACGGATGAAGAGATCCTGTGCATTGAAGCATTTGCCATGAAGAATGCAGAAGATGAGAGTCTTCATTGCACCATCAATCGTTGCATATCGAGAGTGTCCCTTGACTGGCCAGAGAGTCCGCCTTATGATGTGATATATTGTTCTGGGCAGGTACTCTAAGTCTTCAACGAAGAACCTAGTTGGATAGGGTGCATTTGGAGGAAATGGCTTCATCATTGAGAGCATCTGACTCATATCTGGCTCAGGACGCTGAAATATGCTCTCAATTGCTTTAGCATGGAGTTGGCACCCTTCTTCAAAGAATTCGCCAGGAGTGGGAAGGCCGGTAAGATCAATTAGGTCGAAAGCATTGGCTTCATGATGGATATTTCCTGTCATCCACTCCAGGATCCATGTCTTCGGATCTCTGTTATAGCCTTTGATATGCAAAGTGGCATAGAACTGGAGCAGAAGCTCTTCGTTCCAGTGCTCTTCGTCAGTGATAAATGGCAGCAAACCCACTTGCTTGAAGCAATCCAGTGCTTCTTCCAGACCAGGCAGACCTGCAACAGCTTCAACCTCAAGGCGCTTGTGAGGAAAGATGCGGCCTTGGTTGTAGAGGATGCATGAATAATAGCTGCGCTGTTGATGGCTCCAGAACCTATCTGATACAATCCGTTCCCTTGAATAAGGGTTCTTGGAGCGGTCGAAAAACGTGTTATCTGCCCTGAAGCCGTTGATGTTGAAGGAACCAGGAGCTGATGCAGGACCTGGGAACCTTGGTAGTCGTGGGATCGGCTTCTGGACCTGGGGCCTGTGCGCAATATGATAGTTGAATTGTGGTCCGGCAGCAGACTCAGGCACAGAATGTTCAGGAGCAGTAGCTTCGGTGTCTTCTGAAGCTGTTGTTGGGGAGGGTTCCACATTTGCTTCGGCGTTGTTTGTGGCAGCCTCAACATTTTCAGCTTCAGGCACGTTCTCCTTGAGAACTGCTTCTTGTTGGTGCGGGGAAGTTGGAGCTTGTGGTATTTCTGCTTGCTCTTCGGCTGATGCAGCCGGAATGTCTTCAGCAGCCTGAGCCCTTGGCCCTTTGCGAAGCCTATGGAGTGTAGGCGCTGGTGGAGTTGCAGTGGGATGGGGCTCATCTTCCTCCTGTGGGCTATCTGCCCACGACGCATTTTGTGTGATTGGCGTCAATGGACGACCAATACTGATATGTTCGCTTGTCTCAAGCTGAGGAAGGGCTGCATCACCTTGCACATTGTCTTGGGGATCAATGTCTTCAGCAGCATTGGGGTTGGCTGCTGGAATGTCTTCAGCGTGCGGAGCCTCTATGTAAGCAGGCTCATGCACTGTCAACTGACGATCTGCGTCAGGATAGCGGACGCAGAGTGGTTCAACTATCAGGGGCTCTGTGGGAGCAGCCCGAGATTTCTTTGTCTTGCGCTTCTTGATGATGGGTTCAGAAGGAGAGGCTTCAGAATGTTTTCTCTTCTTAGCTTTAGCCTCTGCAGTCCGTGTCTTCTTGTGCTGTGAGGCGGTTGATCGACTCTTTGGCTTCGAGCCAGTCGTTGCAGCGGGGAAGACAATCGGAGCATCAGGTTCTGACCTTGGCGCTTCAGGTTCGGTCACAGCCGCCTTCTTTTTCTTCTTCGCGGCCATCCTGGGGTCAATGCCGGGACGTCCAAGCGCCTTGCGCTTTTCTGCCTCATTGTAGGCCTGCACGCAGTGATCAGCCAAAGTCTTCATGCGTTCTCGCGAGCCTTGAGCTTCAGCACGCGTCTTCAGGAAGCTCTCTTTCAGCTCATGCAACATGGTTTTGAAGTTCTTCACTTCTTGCACACTGAGCTTGGCCACGTGCTTCTTGAACTGAGCTTTTTCATAATCAATTTTCTGCTTCAGTTCTACAATGCGCTGGGCTATTGCAAGTTCTGAAGCAATTGCGCCTTGAAAGGCAACGCTGAGGCCTATGGGTAGCTGCAGATCATTGAAGCTTATGTCTGGTGTGTCAAACCATTCATCGATGAAGTTGTGGATGATGGCGACATCAAACAGAGGCAGATTGTTGAAGATTTCAGCCTCCTCCTTGCTCTTGATGAGCTGCTCAAGAGCATCATCTCCAAGATCTTCATCGCTTGAGAGATCAATGGCTTCGCAGCGCAGAATGTCAGCAGCTGTGAGCTCTTTGCCTGTGTGTGACTGAGGCTTCTTGGCTTCTTGGGGCTTGGACACTCGTGATAAGCCTTCTGACTGCACACTGGCTTCAGGAGGTGCAGTTGCTAAAGGCTTCACTCTTGTGATCTTGGGAGAAACGGCTGGCTTTGAAGCTTTTGGAGCTTTTAGCTTCTTCTGCTTTGGCTTCGAAGCAGTAGGGGCGTCATCAGACTCAGTATCTGCTGGAGGGTCATTCACAGCAGTCCCTTGGACTAGGATGCGAGTGATGAGGCCTGCAAGATTGGCATACGGCCCGATGATATTGGGATCGGCGTTGCATGTGCCATCTGCCCTTGGTGAGGAGGGACCAGGGTTGAAGTCAAGCCCAAATTTCTTCTTGTTTATCTTTGCTGACTGTTGTGCAAACTGAAAGTTGCGCTTGAAGAGATTATCATCGCGACACCAGAGAAGTGATGACGGATGTGCCTCAGCTGGCTGTGGTCCTCTCACCATGCATGGATAGAAGCCTTGAGCAATGGCTTCGTCTCTGGACCTGGGTACGAGATTTTTGTATAATACATCTCCCCAAGGTCTCTTGATGGCGCACTTCTCCGCATATTCCTGAGTGACGAAGCGGTAGTGGAACCATTGCTCTGCCCAATATCTTCGAATCCATTGGATTCGTGTCTTGCACTGACCATAGCTTTCTTCAGGATCAGTTTTGTACATTTCTGCCAATTCATCAGGCAGATCTTTGGACGTTTCACCACGTCGCTGTCTGCCTCCCTTCCTTGCTGCTGTTTCTGAAGCCATGAATAACTTGGAAGGCTTCAAGATGTTCAAAGGCTTCAAAGGCTTCCTTTTGCAAGAACTGGCTTCAGGCGAGTTGATGTGATGCTGCAAGTACTCTGCAAATGAATGCAGACTATGAGAACCAAAGGATTCTCCCACGGACATGTACCTGTGACAGCATTAAGGTGCGAGGGAAGGGGAAGAGGTCATATGCATTCTCAGAAGATTTTGAAGATAAATCGGTTTAGAAGACATTGACCTCATTATGCGAAGACATTCACTTATAGATAAGAAGTTGGTTCTAGATTTGTACGAACCCATAGATCAGTACAAGTGAGGAATCTAACTACTTTATGAAGCACAAGTGAATATACTAGGCATGTTATGAGATGCAGCGAGAGATTTAACTGGTGTGAAGAGAAACTTCTTATGGCAGAAAGTGACTGAACTGTAGGATCAAAAGAAGCTGTAAAAAGAGGTTTTATTTACCACACTTGGAACTGCTAGACGAAGTGAGAGTTGAGGCCGAGCAGTTCGATCCTCCGTGCCCTAACTTGGCGACGGAAGACACCTACGGCGACGGTGGAGAGAGTGATGTCCGCTGTCGGCGTGAAAACGGCGTCGGAGAGGTTGCGACAGTGAAGCGCTTCGTCGCCGGCGTCGTCGAGTGCTAGCGGTGGCGCTAGGGTT
The DNA here is from genome assembly GCF_003073215.2 of Triticum urartu. NCBI lineage: Eukaryota > Viridiplantae > Streptophyta > Magnoliopsida > Poales > Poaceae > Triticum > Triticum urartu. The sequence continues at coordinate 486,061,773 of NC_053024.1, forward strand.
CGTGCGAGGGTGGAAGAAGGAGATAATGACCGAAGTGGATCGTATATTTATAGGGATAGAGGCGGCACTGCGCTATTACGCAGGTACCCCTGGCGGTTCGCATTTGAGGCACGCGTGGCCAGTTAGAGGACGATTGGGATTTGTTCCACGTCCCACGCACGCCTAAATTGTCGGGCGGTCGTTCCTGCTTCTCCGGATCTTATGTGGAGGAATGAGCATTAAAACTGAACTTTTATGGTTGTCACTATGTCTTCAGTTGACAAGGACACAGTGAAGACATTCGACAGTTTCAACAGAATGCATATGACTTGGAGAGATAGAGTTTGAGATAGAAAGCATAGAGAGGTTAGGGTCCGATCACATTCACTTAGTTCAAAAAGAATCAACCAAGAAGACATAGCTATAAGTGAATGCTGTAGAGGACAGAACATCAGTACATATATATCCATATAATCAACGCAGTGAAGATAATCATGAAGACATACAGAGAATGAAGCCAAACCAATTGTGAAGACATTGAGAGGTAACGCCATGAGAGAAACACATCAAGATGGAACATTTGGTGGTGGCGTTACCCACCGTATAGGAAGTATTAGACCCAGACACGGCGCACAATTATCGTGGCGCTCCGAAGTCAAATTCCATATTAATGTATTCACACTTAGAATGTATGTCTTCATTGATTGAAGATATATGCTACTTCGTGTGTTGCACATCTAAGTCATCAATATGCATAAGTGTTAGGATGTGTGCCTGATCACAGGACATTTGAGGATTCCAAGATATTTAGCTCACACCGTAACTTGCAAAATCTCTTCTCATCCAAGGGCTTGGTGAAGATATCTGCCAATTGCTCTTCAGTGTTGACGTGTATGATATCAATGTCTTCCTTCACAACATGATCTCTGAGAAAGTGATGACGAATTTCAATGTGCTTTGTCTTCGAGTGCTGAACTGGGTTGTTGGCAATCTTGATGGCGCTTTCGTTGTCGCAGTAAAGTGGCACTTGCTTCAGATGAATGCCATAATCCTTGAGTGTTTGCTTCATCCACAGAAGCTGAGCGCAGCAAGATCCAGCGGCAATGTATTCAGATTCAGCAGTGGAGAGTGATACACAGTTCTGCTTCTTTGAAGACCAACATACAAGTGATCGTCCCAGAAAGTGACATGTGCCTGATGTAGACTTGCGATCAACTTTGTCACCAGCATAATCAGCATCCAAAAATCCAACCAAATCAAACTCTGAGCCCTTTGGATACCATAATCCTAGAGTTGGGGTGTGAGCCAAATATCGAAGAATTCGCTTCACAGCTAAGTGATGCGACTCCTTTGGTGTCGCTTGAAATCGAGCACACATGCAAACACTAAGCATGATATCTGGCCTAGATGCACATAAATAAAGCAAAGACCCAATCATGGAGCGGTATACCTTTTGATCGAACTTTTTACCATTGTCGTCGGGATCCAGATGATGTTTGGCTGGCATTGGTGTTTTGAAGCCTTTGCAGCCTTGCATACCGAACTTCTTCAGGCACTCTTTAAGATATTTCTCTTGAGATATGAAGATGCCATTGCGTTGTTGCCGTATTTGAAGACCGAGGAAGAACTTCAGCTCCCCCATCATGGACATCTGATATTGCTCTTGCATCATATATCCAAACTCTTCACTATACTTCTGATTGGTGCAGCCGAAGATAATGTCATCCACATATATTTGGCACACAAACAGTTCACCATCATATGTCTTCGTGAAAAGAGTGGGATCCAGGGAACCAGGTATGAAGCCTTTGCTCTTCAGAAAGTACTTGAGTGTATCATACCAGGACCTGGGGGCTTGTTTGAGGCCATACAGTGCCTTGTTGAGCTTGTATACCATATCAGGATGTTTTGGATTTTCAAAGCCAGGTGGTTGTGCAACATACACTTCTTCTTCAATCTTGCCATTGAGAAAGGCACTTTTCACATCCATTTGATATAGAAGTATGTTATGATGATTTTCATAGGCCAGCAGTATGCGTATGGCTTCAAGCCTAGCCACAGGAGCAAATGTTTCATCGAAGTCAATGCCCTCCACTTGAGTATATCCTTGAGCAACTAGACGAGCTTTGTTTCTGACAACTTGACCATGCTCATCTTGCTTGTTGCGGTATATCCATTTGGTGCCTATTATGTTGTGCTTCCGTGGATCAGGACGCTTAACCAGTTCCCATACATTATTCAGCTCAAACTGTTGAAGCTCTTCTTGCATAGCTTGAATCCATTCAGGTTCTATGAAGGCTTCTTCAACTTTCTTGGGTTCTGATATTGAGACGAATGCGAAATGCCCACAGAAGTTTGTTAGCTGAGTTGCCCTTGAACGAGTGAGTGGACCAGGTGCATTGATGCTGTCCAGTATTTTGTCAATTTGTACTTCATTTGCAACACGAGGGTGTGTGGGGCGAGGACTTTGCTCTTGCTGATCTATGTGGTCATTTGAAGGTATATCTTCAGCCTGACCATTGTCTTCATGTGGATCAGGTGCTGAGATGATAAGTTCTTCTTCAGGTTGAGCTTCAGAAGGTACAAGTTCTCCAGTTCCCATAAGCTTGATTGATTCATTTGCTGGAACTTCATCTAGCACATTTGGCAATTGCTCTCTTTGTGATCCATTGGTTTCATCAAATTGCACATCCACTATTTCAATCACTTTGTAGTGGAAGAGATTGAAGACTCTGTAGGAGTGCGAATCCTTTCCATATCCAAGCATGAAGCCTTCATGTGCTTTTGGTGCAAACTTTGAGGTGTGGTGTGGGTCCTTGATCCAGCATTTTGCGCCAAATACTCTGAAATAACTGACATTTGGCTTCTTGCCAGTTAGGAGTTCATAGGATGTCTTGTTCAGGAGCTTGTGAAGATAAACACGATTGATTGTATGGCATGCAGTATCAATGGCTTCAGTCCAGAATTTTCTTGGAGTCTTGTATTCATCTAGCATTGTTCTGGCCATCTCAATGAGTGTTCTCTTCTTGCGTTCGACGACGCCATTCTACTGTGGCGTGTATGGAGCTGAGAATTCATGTGTGATGCCCAAGGTGTCCAGATATGTATCAAGACCAGTGTTTTTGAATTCAGTGCCATTGTCACTTCTGATGTGCTTTATCTTGGCGCCAAAATTGTTCATAGCTCGATTTGCGAAGCGTCTGAAGACATCCTGCACTTCAGTCTTGTAAAGGATTATGTGCACCCAAGTATATCTAGAATAATCATCAACAATTACGAAGCCATAGAGGCATGCAGAAGTAGTAAAAGTTGAGTAGTGAGTGGGACCGAAAAGATCCATGTGAAGCAGTTCGAAGGGTTGTGTAGTAGTCATGATTGTCTTCGAAGGATGTTTTGCCCTTGTCATCTTCCCTGCTTCACAAGCACCGCATAAGTGATCTTTCTTAAACTTGACGCCCTCGATGCCTATGACGTGCTTTTTCTTCGCAAGGGTGTGGAGGTTCCTCATGCCAGCATGCCCAAGCCTTCGATGCCAAAGCCAGCATTCTGAAGCTTTTGCAAGAAGACATACTGCAAGTTGTGGTCCTGCTGAGAAATCTACCACATACAAATCACCTTTCCTATACCCTTCAAACACTAGAGATTTGTCAGATTCCATTAGCACCAGGCAGCGATATTTGCCAAACATTACAATCATATTCAAATCGCAAAGCATTGAGACACACATTAAGTTGAAGCCAAGGGATTCAACAAGCATGACTTTATCCATGTGTTGATCCTTTGAGATTGCAACTCTACCTAGACCCAATACCTTACTTTTACCAGTTTCAGCGAATGTAATGTGGCTCTTGTTGGATGGACGTAAAGTTGAGTCCATAAGAAGGCTTCTTCTGCCAGTCATGTGATTTGTACACCCACTGTCAATAATCCAATCTGAAGACTTTGAAGTCGCTGGTATCGTACCCTACAGTGCAGTTAGGGGGATAGGCTTCACGAAGAGTGTTGTGAAGTATAAACATTTGACGAACCAGTGGGTTATGAAAACTTAGATCCAGATTAGGACTAATGGGGAGAGTAGCATGCGATTCAGGAACGAAGTACATAATGATGCCATTTGGGCATTTTATCTTGCGCCCCACAAGATTTTTATGGTCCCCAGCAATAGCATCAGAAGATTTTGTTTTTGTGCTGGAGACCTTTCCCTGCAAAGGAGAGTTAAGCTTTCTTAACCACCCACATCTTCAAGGGTGGCTTAGAAGCTATAAGTCTAAGTGCAGGATCTGAGAATTTTGGCTTTGAAACCTTAGCAAACAGTCTAGCAGGTGGACAATAATACTCATAGGAATAAGCAGAATAATTTTTGGTCATATGAACATGACGGTTCGACGAACCACTCTCATATTCATATGCCTGAGTATGGTTCCCCTGCAAAACATTTGCGTTAGTGCGACTCAGGTGAGTCCCCTGTTTGTATGAAGCATTTGGACCATATGAAGCCTTTGGTCTGAGGTTTGTCTTCTTCAAGTGAGGTGTCATGAAGACATTCACAGGAAGATTTTCCAGACATGTTTTCGAAACCCAGATCTTCTTCATAGGCGGTCCATTCCTGCAGTTAGTACCAATGTACCTGGCAAACACTTCATCATTCTGATTCTTAAACAGTTTATAGTTTGCATCAAAGGATTCATCAATGATAATTGGGTTAGCACAAGTGAAGCCAGACAGATTGGATGGATCTGTTGAGGATTCCTTTGCAGCAACCCATGTGGTTTTGGGGTACTGCTCAGGTTTCCAGTAAGACCCATCTGCATTAATTTTCCTCACGAACCCAACACCCTCTTTCCTAGGGTTTCGGTTCAGAATCTGCTTCTTAAGGACATCACATAATGTCTGATGCCCTTTCAGACTTTTGTACATCCCTGTTTCAAGCAATGTCTTCAACCTAGCATTCTCATCAGCAATAGCAGTGGTATCCTCAGTAGAGGGGTTAGTTACCACATCAACAGTTGAAGATATTGAAACAGTAGTAGCAGTGGAACATTCAGCAACAGAAGCAGCATTATCATGCTCAATGCATTTAAGACATGGTGGTTCAAATCCTTCCTGAGCGGGACTGATCTGTTCAGCGCGAAGTGACTCGTTTTCCTTTTGAAGATCTTCATGAGCCACCCTCAATTTCTCAAGTTCTTGCTTCCTTTGAAGATAATCATAGGAAAGCTTTTCATGAGTTGTTGAGAGAGTATCATGACGATCTTCAAGTTCCTGATACTTAACGTGAAGGTTTTTTTATGTCTTCAATTAAGGATTCAGATCGAGTCATTTCAGCACCCAACAGATCATCGCTTCTGTCTAACAATTTTTGAATATGTTCCATAGCTTTCTGTTGTTCAGTTGCAATTTTAGCAAGTGTTTTGTAGCTAGGTTTTGAATCACATTCAGAGTCATCGTCACTTGATGTTTCATAGCGAGTAGTGCGTGTGTTTACCTTGGCACCGCGTGCCATGAAGCAGTAGGTAGGAGTGGAGTCGTTCTTGTCATTTGCGTCGGTGTCGGTGATGCAGTCATTGTCTTCAGTATTGAAGATGGACTTGGCGACGTATGCTGTAGCCAGACTCGCAATGCCGGAATCAGACTCCTCCTCAGACTCCACCTCTGCCTCCTCAGATGCGGACTCCTCCTCTGAATCCATCTCCTTGCCAACAAACGCACGTGCCTTGCCAGATGAGCTCTTCTTGTGTGATGAAGACTTTGATGAAGTTTTGGAAGAAGACTTTGAGTATTTCTTCTTCTTCTTGTCGTCAGAATCATATTCCTTGCTCTTCTTCTTCCTTCTGTTCTCATTTTCCCACTGTGGACACTCAGAGATGAAGTGTCCAGTTTTCTTGCACTTGTGACATGTTTTCTTCTTGTAGTCATGAGCAGAAGCTTCATCATTCCTTGAGCTTGATCGTGAAGATTTCCTGAAGCCTTTCTTCTTAGTGAATTTTTGGAACTTCTTCACTAGCATTGCAAGTTCTCTTCCAATGTCTTCAGGATCATCAGAACTGCAGTCAGATTCTTCTTTAGATGAGGAGACAGCTTTTGCCTTCAAGGCACGAGTTCGCCCATAGTTTGGGCCATAGATATCTCTTTTCTCAGAAAGTTGAAACTCATGTGTGTTGAGCCTCTCAAGTATGTCAGACGGATCGAGTGTCTTGAAATCAGGACGTTCTTGAATCATCAGGGCCAGGATGTCAAACGAACTATCATGTGATCTCAGCAGCGTCTTGACGATTTCATGTTTGGTGATCTCAGTGGCGCCGAGGGCTTGAAGCTCATTTGTGATGTCAGTGAGCCGGTCAAATGTGTGCTGGACATTCTCATTGTCATTTCGCTTGAAGCGGTTGAAGAGGTTGCGAAGAACACTGATTCTTTGATCTCTCTGGGTTGAGATGCCTTCATTGACCTTTGAGAGCCAGTCCCAGACTAGCTTGGATGTCTTCAAGGCACTCACACGGCCATACTGTCCTTTGGTCAGATGACCACATATGATATTCTTGGCAGTGGAGTCCAGTTGAGTGAACTTCTTGACATCAGCAGCAGTGACACCTTCTCCAGCCTTGGGAACGCCGTTCTCGACGACATACCATAGGTCGATGTCAATGGATTCAAGATGCATGCGCATCTTATTCTTCCAGTAGGGATATTCAGTTCCATCGAAGACGGGGCAAGCAGCGGAGACTTTGATTATCCCTGCAGTCGACATAACTAAAACTCCAGGTGGTTAAACCGAATCACACAGAACAAGGGAGCACCAGGCTCTTCAAGGTAGACTCCCAAACCTTCACAGAATTCGTTCACTGGCAATCCACAATTTCTCTTGGATGCTCAGAACGCGACGCCTAACCGTCTAGAGGATGCACAGTCCTCAAGTGTAATAAGTCTTCAAATCACACAGACACGAAGACTTAAGTGATGCCCAATTTACTCTGGCTCTGGGTGGTTAGGGCTTTTCTCCTCACTGGGAATTTTTCTTTCAAAGGCTTCGAGGTGGGTTGCTCTCAAACGACAAAAGCCATGCACTGAAATCTGAGCAGCCAACCATTTAAGGTTGTGGGGGGTGGACTATTTATAGCCACTTGGCAACCCGACCTGATCTGTCCGAAATGACCCTGGGTCACTAAGGAACTGACACGTGTACCAACGGTCGGATTTCGAACTCACACGGCAACTTTTACTTGGGCTACAAGTAAAGCTGACTTGTCTGACTCTGGACAAGATTTTCTCTCATAGTCTTCGCTCGAAGACATAGGATTTGAATTTGGCATCACTTCAGTCATTCTGACTGGTTCTCTTCGACCCCACTTAACAGTACGGTGGTTCCTATGACACAACATGAATGAAATAAAACTACGAAGGATCTAGGTCTTCGAGTTCCAAAAGCTTCATAGGGAGTCTTCTCATGTCATTGTCTTCAATATGAATATCTTCATAAACCACCATTGTCTTCAATGTCTTCGTACATTTTTAGGGGTCATCTCTGGTAATAAAACCGAATCAATGAGAGACTTCTACCTGTGTTTTCCTGCAATTCTCTCAAACACGTTAGTCCCTCAACTAGGTTTGTCGTCAATACTCCAAAACCAACTAGGGGTGGCACTAGATGCACTTACATGTTGCGAACGCGGCCGGAAGCAGAACTAGCCCCCTTAATACAAGAGCAGGCTTACGTTCCAACCCGGCGCGCGCCGGTCAGTCACTGACGTCACGAAGGCTTCGGCTGATACCACGACGCCGGGATACCCATAACTACTCCCGCGTAGATGGTTAGTGCGTATAGACCAAATGGCTAGACTCAGATCAAATACCCAGATCTCGTTAAGCGTGTTAAGTATCCGCGAACGCTGACCAGGGCCAGGCCCACCTCTCTCCTAGGTGGTCTGAACCTGCCCTGTCGCTCCGCCTCAAAGACCCACTCGCGGGTGCTCCTCAAGCCGACCCGTCTTTAGTCACCACATGTATCCTGTATAAAGTATATAGTATATACCCGTGATCACCTCCCGAGTGATCACGGCCCGATAGTATAGCACAGCAGACGGACAAGAATGTAGGGCCACAGATGGAAATACTAGCATCCTATACTAAGTAAGTAGGATTGCAGGTAAAGGTATCAACAGTAGTAGCAAGGACAGGCTATGCATCAGGATAGGAATAACGAAAACAGTAACATGCTACACTACTCTAATGCAAGCAGTATAGAGGAGAGTAGGCGATATCTGGTGATCAAGGGGGGCTTGCCTGGTTGCTCTGGCAAGAGAGAGGGATCGTCAACTCCGTAGTCGTACTGGGTAGCAGCGGCGTCGGTCTCGGTGTCTAGCGAGAGAAGAGGGGGATAAACAATAAATATTTAAGCAAACAGATGCATAGCGATGCATGACATGACAAGTAGCGGTGCTAGGGGTGCCCTATCACGGTATGAGGTGATACCGGTGAAGGGGGGAAACATCCGGGAAAGTATCCCCGGTGTTTCGCGTTTTCGGACAGGTGAAACAGAGGGGGAAAGTTGCGTGTTCGCTATGCTAGGGATGCGTGGCGGATAAACGGGCTGCGTATTCAAATTCGTCTCGTCGTTCTGAGCAACTTTCATGTACAAAGTTTTTCCATCCGGGCTACGGTTTATTTTATATTGATTTTCTAAAGTTTAAATCATTTTTAGAATTTATTTAATTAATTTAATTCAACATTATCCAAACAGGGTTTGCTGACGTCATCATGACGTCAGCATGACGTCAGTAGTTGACTTGGTCAACCTGACAGGTGGGTCCCGTTCGGCATACTCTGTTTTAATTAACTAACAGTTAATTAGGTTAATTAGTGATTAGGTTAATCTAATTATGATTAATTAACTTAATTAATTCCTTAATTAATTAATTAATTAAATTATTATCTATTTATTTATTTTACATATTATTTTTAATTCTTTTTTTTCAAAACGTTCTGGGGCTGGGGCCCCCATGTCAGTGGCCCAGGGGGCCTAGAGGGCGCGGGTGAGCGGGTGCGGGCGCTCGCCCGAACGGGGCGCGGGCAAGGCCGTGGCCGGCGATGGCCACCGGAGCGGCGGCGCGGCACCGGCAAGGGGAAGCAGGGGCGAGGCCAGGTGCAGTGGTGGCCGGCGGAGAGGCGGGGCCGCAAGGGCCACCGCAGGCGCGGCGAGCGCTAGGGAGGGGCGTGGGGCGAGGTCGGGCCGCGGCGACTGCGGGAATCCAGGGGCGCGGGCACCGGACACAGCCGCGGGGGCGACGGCCACGGCGCGAGCGGGCAGGGGTGGTCGCGGGGTGGAGGGGGCTCGGAGTTGGCTGCGGGTGTAGCGGCGTCGCCGGTGCAGGGGGGATTCGGTGGCCGCATCGGAGGCGGCAGGGGGGGCTGGGGGCCACGGCAGGTGCGGTGCGCGAGCACGGCGCGGTGAGCGCGCATCGGACGCGGCCGGAGCACGTCAACCGAGGGCGAGATCGGCGGGGACCGTGGCGACGAGCGCGCGCGCGAGGGAGAGGAAGGGAGCAAGGCGGGGCTCACATCGGGAGGAGTAGGGCACGGGAAGTGGGGCTCGGGGAGGAAGACGTGGACGCGAGGTCGTCGCAGCGACGGGCGACGGAATCGGGGGTGCAGGGCGACGCGGGATCGGGCCCCTCCCCGATCCAGAACCAGCCGAGCGTGGGGGGGTGCTGGGAAGGAGGGTTGAGGAGGAGGGCGCTGGGCGGCGGTGGCGATGGTGAACGGCGGCGGGGCGACGGTGATCGACGGCGGCGTCGGGCCGATGGGATCGGGGGGTTCGCCCCGATCCAGATCGGGCAGAGGAGGGAGGAGAGCGACTGGGGGGAGGGGGGCGAGTGGGTGACGGGGTGGGGTTAGGGTTTGGGTCATGGGGGATATGGGGGATGGGGGGGGCGGCTGGGCCTTTGCCCAGTTGGGCCGGTTGGTGGCCTGCGCCCGAATGGGCCGGCCAACTGGGCCAGTAGGCCGTGGGAGGGGGTTCCCTCTTTCTTCTTCTTTTTTTGTTTTGTTAGTTTCTTTCTTTTATTTATTTTCCTTTTCTGTCTTTATTTATTTTAAAATACTTAGGCAGTTTATAAAATTGTGTTTATTACACCATATTGACCTATGTAAAATATGGCATCTCCCGAACACTTTTGTTTTAAATTTTGAAAAACTTTTATTGTTTGCTTTGATTTTGAAATTTGAATTCGAATGGGATTGAATCATCGCGAGGTTTACAACAGTAAGAGTGGTGACGAGGCATCATTAGCGGAGGTTACTGTAGCTTGATTATCCGGGCGTTACAAATCTCCTCCACTACAAGAAATCTCGTCCCGAGATTTAGGAGGTAGAAGGAAACAGTGCAGGGTATTCATCGCGAAGACGATCCTCGCGTTCCCAGGTGGCTTCGTCTTCAGAGTGATTCGACCACTGGACCTTGAGGAACTTGATTGCCTTCTGACGGGTGCGGCGTTCAGTTTGGTCGAGAATGCGGACCGGATGCTCTTTATAGGAGAGGTCCTGTTGCAACTCAAGCACTTCATGATCCACCGCTCGGATTGGATCCTTGAAGCAACGGCGGAGTTGTGACACATGGAACACATCGTGAACCTGAGAAAGGTTCGGCGGAAGCTCCAGTTGATATGCCACTTTTCCACGCCTTTTGAGAATAGTGAAGGGACCGATATAGCGAGGAGCTAGCTTGCCCTTGATCCCGAAGCGGTGAACACCCTTCATTGGTGTAACTCGAAGATAAGCCTTTTCGCCAAGTTGATAGACCATGTCTTGGTGATGACGGTCATACTGATTTTTCTGACGTGACTGAGCAGTCTTGAGATTCTCGCGAATAATGCGAACTTGTTCTTCGGCCTGTTGGATAATATCCGGACCAAAGAGTGGACGTTCCCCGGTTTCTGACCAGTTCAGAGGGGTTCGACACTTTCGTCCATATAGCACTTCGAAGGGGGACATCTTCAGACTAGCTTGATAGCTATTATTATAAGAGAACTCGGCATATGGAAGAGATTCCTCCCATTTCTTGCCGAATGATATTACACAAGCTCGAAGCATGTCTTCGAGAACTTGGTTGACACGTTCAACCTGTCCTTGCGACTGAGGATGAAATGCAGTACTGAACGACATATGAGTTCCCATAGCTTCTTGGAAACTCGCCCAAAACCTTGAAGTGAATAAACTACCACGGTCTGAACTGATAACCAGTGGGATACCGTGAAGTGAAACAATTCTGGCCATGTAGAGAGTAGCAAGCTGACTAGCAGTGATTGTCTCTTTGACCGCCAGAAAATGGGCAACTTTGGAAAGCCGGTCAATGACGACAAGAATAGCATCATTACCTTTCTGCGATTTGGGAAATCCAGTGACGAAGTCCATTTCAACATGGTCCCATTTCCATTCAGGAATAGAGATAGGTTGTAGAGTTCTGGCAGGCCTTTGATGCTCTGCTTTGATTCGGCGACAAACGTCACACTCAGCAACATAACGAGCAATGTCCTGCTTCATATTAGACCACCAGAATCTCTGACGAATATCCTGGTACATCTTTGTACTACCAGGATGGATGGACAGAGGCGTATCATGGGCTTCTTGCATAACCCTTTTAGTCTTATCCAGGTTTTTCTTCGAACATGGTACCACTAGGCGGCCTTTGAAATACAAGGCGCCATCGTCGGCGATAGAGAAGAATGAGGGCTTTCCTTCTGCTAAATGGCGTTTAATCTTATGGACTTCAGAGTCATAACCTTGTATAGTCTTTATACCAGCTACGAGATCTGGTACGACAGCCAGGGTATTTAGAGAACCCTTAGTAACAACAAGAAGATTCATCTTGCGGAACTCCGGGGGAGGGGGAGCGAGTGCTCCAGGAGGAACAATATGGAGGTTCAGCTTTCTAAATTCTTCGACAAGCGAGGGCTGAACTTTATGAACCTGGAGGTGGTTGCAGTAAGACTTGCGGCTCAAGGCATCGGCCATTACATTAGCCTTGCCGGGGGTATATGATATACCCACGTCAAAGTCTGCAACAGTCTCCATCCATCTTTGCTAACGTAGGTTCAAATCTGGCTGAGTAAACAAATACTTCAGACTTTGATGGTCGGTGAAGATCTCGCAACGATTACCGAGAAGGTAATGTCGCCACTGCTTCAGTGCATGAATGACAGCAGCAAGCTCGAGGTCGTGAACTGGGTAGTTTTCTTCGTGAGGGCGCAGTTGACGAGAGGCATAAGCAATCACTCTACGCTCCTGCATTAGGACACAGCCTAATCCTTGGCGGGAAGCGTCGCAGTAAATGACGAAGTCCTTCTTAGTATCAGGTGGTGCAAGCACGGGGGCAGAAGTCAACTTGTCTTTGACCGCCTGGAAACTTTCCAGACACTTGTCTGTCCAGTCAAACTTGACACCCTTATGCAACAAATTAGTCAGAGGCCTGGCAATCTTGGAGAAGTTCTCGACGAATCGACGGCAATAGCTGGCGAGACCGAGAAAACTTCGGACTTGCTTCACATTCTTCGGAGGAGTACAATAGAGAATAGCCTGAACTCGTTCAGGGTTGACGGCAATACCATCTTTGGAGATGACATGCCCAAGATAGGTTACTTCGGGGAGCCAGAATTCACACTTGGAATACTTAGCATACAGCTGATGCTCCCGAAGCTTTTCCAGCACAAGACGAAGATGTTCGGCATGTTCCTCCTTGTTCTTGGAAAATACGAGGATATCGTCCAAATAAACCACGACGAACTTGTCGAGGTAATCCATGAATATATATTTCATCAGACGAGAGAAGGTGGCTGGAGCATTCGTTAAGCCGAATGACATGACGGTGTACTCGTATGATCCATACCGAGTCACGAAGGCGGTTTTTCGGATGTCCTCTTCACGAACACGGATCTGGTGGTAACCCAACCTCAAGTCGAGTTTGGAGAACACTGATGAGCCAGCCAGTTGATTATAAAGATCATTGATCCGAGGAAGAGGGTATTTATTCTGAATGGTAGCTTGGTTTATAGGACGGTAGTCTTGGACTAATCGGTTTGTCCCATCCTTCTTCTTAACAAAGAGAGAAGGTGCTCCCCAAGGAGAGCAACTTGGGCGAATGAAACCTTTGACAAGAGATTTGTCGATTTGCTCCTTAAGCTCAATGAGTTCATGCGGCGGCATCTTGTAGGGTCGTTTAGTTATAGGGGTAGTGCCGGGTTTCAAGTCGATGATGAATTTGACAGCTCTAGCAGGAGGAATCCCTGGAAGTTCTTCTGGGAAGACGTCTTGGAATTCACGAACGACGGGAATGTTTTCAATGCCCTCGAGTGGTGCAGCGTTCAACGCGTTCAAGGCATAAAGTCATGCCTCGGCGTTCTGAACTAGATGAGCTTGGTAAGCTATTATTTCGTCAGAAGGGTGTAGCAGATGGACGACCTTAGTGGCGCAAACTATAGAAGCAGTATGTGCTTTCAACCAATCCATTCCCAGAATGAGGTCGATGTTAGACGACTTCAGGATAATGGGAGAGGCATAGAATTCCAGCCCTTCGATTTCCACGGGGACATCGATGCCAACCAGTGAGGTTTGACATTGTCCCACGGGGTTTTTTACCAATACCGAAGTGTTCATCTCCTCACATTTAACGTCATGCTTGTATGCAAAATCTTCTGACATGAATGAATGCGATGCCCCTGAATCGAATAAAACAGATGCAGGTACTGAGTTTACGAGGAGTGTACCCATCACAGTAGCAGGCTGGTCTAGAACTTCATTGAGATCAACATGGTTGGCATGAACACAACCATAAGACTTGGCACTGTTGTTGCGAGGCTGGTTGCTTCCACGGCCAGTTGCTGGGAGGGCCAGTTGATTCTGGTTTTGATTGCAATCCCTAGCACGGTGACCTGGCTGACCACACTTGTAGCAGAGGCCATTATTGGGAGTGGGAACAGGAGCTTGTGGTGGTGGAGCTGGAAGTCTTGTCTGCCTAGTTGGAGGAGCAGGCAGACGAGGTGCAGCATAGGACTGCCTTGGGGCAGGTGCACTTGGCTGGTACATGCTGTTGAGAATCCATATCTTGCGCTTCTGCGAGGACGGGCCCGAAGATGAGCCCGTGTCACGGCTGCGCTTGTGAGAGCTCTGGTATTCCTGCAGACCAGTTTCGACATTGATGGCTTTGTTCACCAGAGTGGCGAAATCAGCAAAGTCATGCACTAGAAGTGCGAGCTTGATGTCAGCTTGAAGGCCATCACGAAACTTCTCCTGTCTGCGTGCATCAGTTGCGATGTCTTCTTCAGCATAGCGGGACAAGTCAAGAAACTCCCGCTGGTAAGCTTCCACAGTTTTGTTGCCTTGGGTGAGATTGCGGAACTCACGCTTCTTCCGGTCCATGACTCCCTGAGGAATGAAGCGAGCACGGAAGGCAGCTTGGAAGTCTGGCCAGGTGATGATTGTTCCAGCTGGCAGAGTACGCCTGTGGCTATCCCACCATTGAGCTGCGGGTCCTTTCAGGAAGAAGGAAGCAAAGGTGACATAGCTGGTAGGGGCTACATCAGCAGACTCCATCTCATAGGTGATGTCACGGAGCCAGTCATCAGCATCCAGAGGCTGAGTTGAGCTGCGGTACACGGTTGGGTTGAGGCGCATGAAATCCTGCAGAGTCACTTGGGTTGGCTGCCGGTTCATATTGGGGCGAGGAAACTGAGCCATAATATTCTCCATGAACTGACGGTTCAGCTCAAACTGTTGCATCATCCCAGCCATGTACTCAGGCGGTGGTGGGGCGTTGCCACCACGACCACGACCACGACCACCTAGTCTAACCATCCTGCTAATATATAACAGGGGTAGTTCAGTATTGAGAAATGTGCAAAGATGAGAATCATTCATGATGAAACATACACAACGAAAGCAGCACGATAGATACTACATAGTAGTCGGCATATCTTACAAAAGAGATCATGCATGGAGTTCGTTACACAGAGTCTGGTACATAGACTAAGACATCATAGGCGGCACGCAGGCTCGCGGCGAATGCATCTAACACTAACAAGCAAGTCTACATCAGTCCCAAGCGGTACTGCGGAGGTAGCTGTAGCCTGAAAGCTGGTAGTGTGGCATCGGGTACACCACGTCGGCAACCTGGGGTCCGCGGGTACTCTGGTGCAGAACCTGACGCTCAAGTGGCAGAAGAGGACCAAGTGCGGGAGAGTAGCCTCCCACCTCTGGCCAACCGACACCCTGGTGCATCACGGTCTGGGCAGGGTAGATCGCAGAACGCGACAGATCACCAGAGCGGACAAAGGGGTGCAACAGCGTCAGAGCACGATACAGGTGCTGACGGGTGGTGTACAACTCGTGGCGAAGAGCTCGGTTAGCTCTATCCAGCCCATCAGCATGCAGAACCAGGTTCTGATGGTAGAAGGGCTCTCGGGTGACAGTGGAGTAGGCAGCAGTGTAGTATCCCTCCGCACCAACATCGGATGCGATAGCAATGTGCCTGAAGGGGGAGGTGTCCAACTCCTGATACTCTCCACGAAGACGTGTCAGAGCAGCATAAGCAGCATCGTGGACCGCCATATCGATAGTCACTCCAACACCATGAGCAGTGTGCAGCACGGTAGTGGAGTCATACTCCCGAGAGTAGAGGTGGACGATGGCACGGTACTGCTCCTGGTTGAAGTCCTGATACTCCTCATAGACGGTGTACTCAGGGTGCCAGCGATAACCCAGATAGGTCATCATCTCAACTAACACAGCAGGTGATCCTGAGGCACCAATGGCCGTCGTGTGGCGCACGACCTGCCTCGTGGGTTCCATCTGAAAACAAAGATGTTTTCACAGGAGTCAAATGACAATGTGGATAATGTTCAAGTACTACTCTAAAGAATAACTAGGGCTTATCCAACTTTGGGGTGAACGTGGTCACGGGATCCTAGTGTTAGAGTTAGTAAAATCGTTTAACCCGAGTAGAAGAGGGTTCAGAGTCCCAGAGTAAGGATCGAGGAGTAAAAGATCCTAATACCACCCAGATGGCGACGTGGGCCCGTAAGGCACACAGCCATGTTAGTAAAAGGTTTTGTAATGTCTAGACTCGACTTCGGCCAAGGAGTGTGGAAGGGGGATTCCTACAGGCAGTCGGCTCTGATACCAACTTGTGACGCCCCCGATTTGACCGTACACTAATCATGCACGCAAATGTGTATGATCAAGATCAAGGACTCACGGGAAGATATCACAACACAACTCTACAAATAAAAATAAGTCATACAAGCATCATATTACAAGCCAGGGGCCTCGAGGGCTTGAATACAAGAGCTCGATCATAGACGAGTCAGCAGAAGCAACAATATCTGAGTACAGACATAAGTTAAACAAGTTTGCCTTAAGAAGGCTAGCACAAACTGGGATACAGATCGAAAGAGGCGCAGGCCTCCTGCCTGGGATCCTCCTAACTACTCCTGGTCGTCGTCAGCGGGCATCACGTAGTAGTAGGCACCTCCGGTGTAGTAGGAGTCGTCGTCGACGGTGGCGTCTGGATCCTGGGCTCCAACATCTGGTTGCGACAACCAGGTAGATGGGATAGGGGGAAAAGAGGGAGAAAGCAACCATGAGTACTCATCCAAAGTACTCGCAAGCAAGGAGCTACACTACATATGCATGGGTATCAAATGGAGTAAGGGTATCATATGTGGACTGAACTGCAGAATGCCAGAATAAGAGGGGGATAACTAATCCTTTCGAAGACTACGCTTCTGGCAGCCTCCGTCTTGCAGCATGTAGAAGAGAGTAGACTGAAGACCTCCAAGTAGCATTGTATAGCATAATCCTAACCGATGATCCTCCCCTCGTCGCCCTGTGAGAGAGCGACCACTGGTTGTATCTGGCACTTGGGAGGGTGTGTTTTATTAAGTATCCAGTTCTAGTTGTCATAAGGTCAAGGTACAACTCCAAGTCGTCCTGTTACCGAAGATCACGGCTATTCGAATAGATTAACTTCCCTGCAGGGGTGCACCACATACCCCAACACGCTTGATCCCATTTGGCCGGACACACTTTCCTGGGTCATGCCCGGCCGTGGAATATCAACACGTCGCAGCCCCACCTAGGCACAACAGAGAGGTCAGCACGCCGGTCTAAACCTAAGCACACAGGGGTCTGGGCCCATCGCCCATAGCACACCTGCACGTTGCGAACGCGGCCAGAAGCAGAACTAGCCCCCTTAATACAAGAGCAAGCTTACGTTCCAACCCGGCGCGCGCCGGTCAGTCGCTGACGTCACGAAGGCTTCGGCTGATACCACGACGCCGGGATACCCATAACTACTCCCGCGTAGATGGTTAGTGCGTATAGACCAAATGGCCAGACTCAGATCAAATGCCCAGATCTCGTTAAGCGTGTTAAGTATCCGCGAACGCTGACCAGGGCCAGGCCCACCTCTCTCCTAGGTGGTCTGAACCTGCCCTGTCGCTCCGCCTCAAAGACCCACTCGCGGGTGCTCCTCAAGCCGACCCGTCTTTAGTCACCACATGTATCATGTATAAATTATATAGTATATACCCGTGATCACCTCCCGAGTGATCACGGCCCGATAGTATAGCACAGCAGACGGACAAGAATGTAGGGCCACAGATGGAAATACTAGAATCCTATACTAAGTAAGTAGGATTGCAGGTAAAGGTATCAACAGTAGTAGCAAGGACAGGCTATGCATCAGGATAGGAATAACGAAAACAGTAACATGCTACACTACTCTAATGCAAGCAGTATAGAGGAGAGTAGGCGATATCTGGTGATCAAGGGGGGGGCTTGCCTGGTTGCTCTGGCAAGAGAGAGGGATCGTCAACTCCGTAGTCGTACTGGGTAGCAGCGGCGTCGGTCTCGGTGTCTAGCGAGAGAAGAGGGGGAGAAACAATAAATATTTAAGCAAACAAATGCATAGCGATGCATGACATGACAAGTAGCGGTGCTAGGGGTGCCCTATCACTGTATGAGGTGATACCGGTGAAGGGGGGAAACATCCGGGAAAGTATCCCCGGTGTTTCGCGTTTTCGGACAGGTGAAACAAAGGGGGGAAGTTGCGTGTTCGCTATGCTAGGGATGCGTGGTGGATAAACGGGCTGCGTATTCAAATTCGTCTCGTCGTTCTGAGCAACTTTCATGTACAAAGTTTTTCCATCCGGGCTACGGTTTATTTTATATTGATTTTCTAAAGTTTAAATCATTTTTAGAATTTATTTAATTAATTTAATTCAACATTATCCAAACAGGGTTTGCTGACGTCAGCATGACGTCAGTAGTTGACTTGGTCAACCTGACAGGTGGGTCCCGTTCGGCATACTTTGTTTTAATTAACTAACAGTTAATTAGGTTAATTAGTGATTAGGTTAATCTAATTATGATTAATTAACTTAATTAATTAATTAATTAAATTATTATCTATTTATTTATTTTATTTATTTTACATATTATTTTTAATTCTTTTTTTTTCAAAACGTTCTGGGGCTGGGGCCCCCATGTCAGTGGCCCAAGGGGCCTAGAGGGCGCGGGCGAGCGGGTGCGGGCGCTCGCCCGAACGGGGCGCGGGCAAGGCCGTGGCCGGCGATGGCCACCGGAGCGGCGGCGCGGCACCGGGAAGGGGAAGCAGGGGCAAGGCCAGGTGCAGTGGTGGCCGGCGAAGAGGCGGGGCCGCAAGGGCCACCGCAGGCGCGGTGGGCGCTAGGAAGGGGCGTGGGGCGAGGTCGGGCCGCGGCGACTGCGGGAATCCAGGGGCGCGGGCACCGGACACAGCCGCGGGGGCGACGGCCACGGCGCGAGCGGGCAGGGGTGGTCGCGGGGTGGAGGGGGCTCGGAGTTGGTTGCGGGTGTAGCGGCGTCGCCGGCGTAGGGGGGATTCGGTGGCCGCATCGGAGGCGGCAGGGGGGGCTGGGGGCCACGGCAGGTGCGGTGCGCGAGCACGGCGCGGTGAGCGCGCATCGGACGCGGCCGGAGCGCGTCAACCGAGGGCGAGATCGGCGGGGACCGCGGCGACGAGCGCGCGCGCGAGGGAGAGGAAGGGAGCAAGGCGGGGCTCACATCGGGAGGAGTAGGGCACGGGCAGTGGGGCTCGGTGAGGAAGACGTGGACGCGAGGTCGTCGCGGCGACGGGTGACGGAATCGGGGGTGCAGGGCGACGCGGGATCGGGCCCCTCCCCGATCCAGAACCAGCCGAGTGTGGGGGTGCTGGGAAGGAGGGTTGAGGAGGAGGGCGCTGGGCGGCGGTGGCGATGGTGAACGGCGGCGGGGCGACGGTGATCGACGGCGGCGTCGGGCCGATGGGATCGGGGGGTTCGCCCCGATCTAGATCGGGCAGAGGAGGGAGGAGAGCGACTGGGGGGAGGGGGGCGAGTGGGTGACGGGGTGGGGTTAGGGTTTGGGTCGTGGGGGATATGGGGGATGGGGGGCGGCTGGGCCTTTGCCCAGTTGGGCCGGTTGGTGTCCTGCGCCCGAATGGGCCGGCCAACTGGGCCAGTAGGCCGTGGGAGGGGGTTCCCTCTTTCTTCTTCTTTTTTTTGTTTTGTTAGTTTCTTTCTTTTATTTATTTTCCTTTTCTGTCTTTATTTATTTTAAAATACTTAGGCAGTTTATAAAATTGTGTTTATTACACCATATTGACCTATGTAAAATATGGCATCTCCCGAACACTTTTGTTTTAAATTTTGAAAAACTTTTATTGTTTGCTTTGATTTTGAAATTTGAATTCGAATGGGATTGAATCATCGCGAGGTTTACAACAGTAAGAGTGGTGACGAGGCATCATTAGCAGAGGTTACTGTAGCTTGATTATCCGGGCGTTACAGCACTATGGGTGGAATAGAATATGATGATGGGGGTTATGTGGAGAAGACAAAAAAGGAGAAAGTCTCACATCAATGAGGCTAATCAATGGGCTATGGAGATGCCCATCGATTGATGTTAATGCAAGGAGTAGGGATTGCCATGCAACGGATGCACTAGAGCTATAAATGTATGAAAGCTCAACAAAAGAAACTAAGTGGGTGTGCATCCAACTTGCTTGCTCACAAAGACCTAGGGCACTTGAGGAGGCCCATTGTTGGAATATACAAGCCAAGTTCTATAATGAAAAATTCCCACTAGTATATGAAAGTGACAAAACAAAAGACTCTCTATCATGAAGATTATGGTGCTACTTTGAAGCACAAGTGTGGAAAAGGATAGTAGCATTGTCCCTTCTTTATTTTTTTATTTTTATTTGGCCTTTCTTTTTTTTATTTGGACTTTTTTTTATTTGGACAATGCTCTATGAATGATGGTCATCACACTTCTATTTACTTACAACTCAAGAATTACAACTCGATACTTAGAACTAGATATGACTCTATATGAATGCCTCCGGCGGTGTGCCGGGATATGCAATGAACCAAGAGTGACATGTATGAAAGAATTATGAACGGTGGCTTTGCCAAAAATACTATGTCAACTACATGATCATGCTAAGAAATATGACAATGATGAATGTGTCATGATAAATGGAATGGTGGAAAGTTGCATGGCAATATATCACGGAATGGCTATGGAAATGCCATAATAGGTAGGTATGGTGGCTGTTTTGAGGAAGATATAAGGAGGTTTATGTGTGAAAGAGCGTATCATATCACGGGGTTTGGATGCACCGGCGAAGTTTGCACCAACTCTCAATGTGAGAAAGGGCAATGCACGGTACCGAAGAGGCTAGCAATGATGGAAGGGTGAGAGTGTGTATAATCCATGGACTCAGCATTAGTCATAAAGAACTCACATACTTATTGAAAAAATCGATGGACTCAGCATTAGTCATCAAAAACCAAGCACTACGCGCATGCTCCTAAGGGGATAGATTGGTAGGAAAAGACCATCGCTCGTCCCCGACCGCGACTCATAAGGAAGACAATCAAATAACACCTCATGTTTCAAATTTGTTACATAACGTTTACCATACGTGCATGCTACGGGACTTGCAAACTTCAACACAAGCATTTCTCAAATTCACAACTACTCAACTAGCACGACTTTGATATTATTACCTCCATATCTCAAAACAATCATGAAGCATCAAACTTCTCTTAGTATTCAAAACACTCATAAGAAAAAATTTATTAATCTTGAACACCTAGCATATTAGGATTATTTAAGCAAATTACCATGATATTTAAGACTCTCAAAATAATCTAAGTGAATCATGAGAGATCAATAGTTTCTATAAAACAAATCCACCACCGTGCTCTAAAATATATAAGTGAAGTACTAGAGCAAAACTATATAACTCAAATGATATAAGCGAAGCACATAGGGTATTCTAACAAATTCCAAATCATGTATGGCTCTCTAAAAGGGTGTGTACAGAAAGGATGATTGTGGTAAACTAAAAAGCAAAGACTCAAATCATACAAGATGCTCCAAGCAAAACACATATCATGTGGTGAATAAAAATATAGCTCCAACTAAAGTTACCGATAGAAGTAGACAAAAAGAGGGGATGCCTTCCGGGGCATCCCCAAGCTTTGGCTTTTAGGTGTCCTTAGATTATCTTGGGGGTTCCATGGGCATCCCCAAGCTTAGGCTCTTGCCACTCCTTGTTCCATAATCCATCAAATCTTTACCCAAAACTTGAAAACTTCACAACACAGAACTTAAAGTAGAAAATCTCGTGAGCTCCGTTAGCGAAAGAAAGCAAAAGACCACTTCAAGGTACTGTAATTAACTCATTATTTATTTATATTGGTGTTAAACCTACTGTATTCCAACTTCTCTATGGTTTATAAACTATTTTACTAGCCATAGATTCACCAAAATAAGCAAACAACACATGAAAAACAGAATCTGTCAAAAATAGAATAGTCTGTAGTAATCTGTAGTTAGCGCAAGATCTGGAACCCCAAAAATTCTAAAATAAATTGCTGGACGTGAGGAATTTATCTATTAATAATCTGAAAAAAGAATTAACTAAATATCACCTTCCAAATAAAAATGGCAGCAGTTCTCGTGAGCACTAAAGTTTCTGTTTTTTACAACAAGATATCAAGACTTTCCCCAAGTCTTCCCAACGGTTCTACTTGGCACAAACACTAATTAAACACAAAAAACACAACCTAAACAGAGTCTAGATCTCTACTCCTAATGTCTCAGTTGGTAGGTCGCGTTCCGGGTTTTATTTTCGTCCCACCTCACCCGGTCTTTTTTGGTACTTCTTTGGTACTTGCTCCCACCTCCCGCTCAGTCGAGACGGTTTATTTTCGTACTCCCTCCCACCTTCCAGGTAGTTCCCTCCACGCAAAAAAATCGAACCAACCAATCTCTATTCCTAATGAAGCAGTTGGTAGCCTCGTACAGTTTATTTTCGTCCCACCTACCATGGTTTTATTTGGTACCTGCTCCCACCTCCCAATTTTGTCGATTTTTTCGTCGGTTTTTTATTCGCCCCCTCCCACTGGCCGGACAAACCCAACGTTTATTTGGTAACACAACGAATTCACATATGGTGATTGATTTCTTCTTTGGTAACCCAACTAACGGATGGTAATCAATCTTCAAATATCAAAACCAAACATACAAGGCAACAATTAATTCATTTTTTTCTGACCGGTTATTTTTCGTCTCCCCTCCCACATACCTTTTCGCTTCACCGCCCACATAAACCCATCGGATTAGTTACCATATAAAAGAATTAATCACAATCAATCAAGCATTGATGGGATATTTCCTTACATTGATGTGATTTTCATTTCTTATCATGAATCATACACGTCAAAAAAAGGTACAGCATGCGAGTATCGTGGGCACATGCCCTACAAATCCGAAAATGCCTATAAAAATTAAATCAGAATCAATCAAGCATTGTTGGTATATTTTACTTGTTTTGATGGGATTTTTGTACACGGTACCATTAACTCGATCCTCCCACCACTGCCCTCCTCACGAGCCTGGACGGCCGATCCTCTCGACGTCTACCCTCATGTGTCCTCGCGCAGCCATCATCTTCTTCTCTCCGATCTCCTTGACTAGGAGGACTCCTCTGTGCCCCAGGCCCTGGCCGACGCCGGCGACTCCTCGGTACTCCACCCGCGCCATCACATCTGACGCAGGAGAAACTCCAGCTGATGCCACGGGATCCACATCCTACGCTCGTCGGCCATCTTCCACTCTGGCTGCTGCGTGGTGCCGCCGCTGCGGGAGGCAACCTGGCAGGGGCAGAAGTAGCCGTCCTCGTGCAGCCCGGCCCATGCGTCTAGCTCGGCAGCGAAGTAGCCTCGGCCTCTGAAAGGCAGCATCCACTCCCCATGGAGCCTCCACTTGCAGCTCCTGGTGTCGGCGGAGTACGTGCCGCAGACCGCCCTGCTCCACGAGGACACGAATATGGTGCGCCCGTCCGGGTGCAGCGCGTAGGAGAAGATCATCTCGTCCTTGGTGAAGGGCGTCGGCATGCTTTTCCAGGACCAGTAGGTGGGCAGCAGGTCGTCGTCTTCCATCGTCGGTGGCTTCGCCATCGCCTCAAAGGACACAGGCCGCTCCATGAAGTGGAAGGCGAACGCGTACAGCGCGTCGCCGGCGCCGGAGGTCAAGAAGGTATTGGAGCCACAAAGCAGTGCGTCTCGAACGGGAGGGCCGACGGGCAGTCCGGCAGTGTCAGTGTCATAGAAGAGGGTTCCGGTGTGTATGTTGCTTGTGGCGATGATGTTGCTACCCAGGGTTGCGAACTATATGGCACGGCCACGCTCAGGTGACACTAGCCGGAGGACAGGGGGGCGCTGAGGTCGGGACTGTCGGCATCGATCTTGCGGATGGTGAAGCCCTTGTGCCAGTCATCTTGAACTAGATAGAGGCTCTTCTCCTTGTTGCCACTGCGGTCGTGGTAGTAGTTGGGCTCATCCTCCTCGCCCTGCCTTCTTTGCTTAGACATCCCGCCCCGACTGACTGAATTCTGAAGTATATACCAGAAAAACACGTACGCAGATGAAAACACTTGAATAGATTGGACGTAGCTGGCTAACCACGGTTGATGTAGTATCGATCTACTAGAAGCAACACGGATACGCGCAAGCAATTGATACACATGGGCATGCCTCGTGCCCGCTGATCTTTCTGTTGGTCTCTGGGTGTATTGTTTATGCAGGGTAATACGTATATATAGCTATAGCTAGGACTTGCAACATAACCGATTCGGGACGGAACTACTGATCCTACTTGGTGATGGATTCCTGCACAAGCCGGACATGAGACGTCCTTTTTTTCTTGAGGGAAACGCCGCCACCGCCGCCGCCAGCGCGGAACCCTAGGGCAGGGCGCTAGGATCCCCAAAGCAGGGCGGGCAGCGAGGAGCGGTGCAAGGAGGCCGTGTCGGTCATTCCCGCCACCAGCGCTAAACCCCAGGTATTTACGTTCCGTGTCCTCCCCGCACTCTACGCTGATACATCAGCGAGGAGCTGACAATGGAAATGCTACTCCTCCCCGAACTCTATGATGCTTGATTCGATCTCGTGGAATGGAGCCATGACGGTGGGCAAGGCTATTGAGTTTGCTCCTAACGCCGGCTTGGGCGATGGGTGGGACGAATGCGAGCAGCGGCCAACGGCGGACATGGACTCGAGCCAGCACAGGTCCACGGCGGTAGAGGAGAGACACCACCCACCACCCATCAATGCAGTGAGGAGTGTGGTGTTCTACAGTATGGTAATTGGTAAAAGTTTTTGGTCCTATAATATCAGAGAGAGAGAGAGCATATTACATAAAAATAACGCTGAGAATTTAGATGCATTGTTTGTCACGGAGCTGTGACTGGCCAATTTACATGAAATTAATTCCCTTAGTTGTGGTGGCAAATATAATACACCTAATCCATATTGTTATGCACTAGCGTGTGTGTGTGAGATAGATGGATTATGGTCTCATAACCAATAAGATGGATATGTGTGTGTGTTAGAGAGAGAGGGGGGAGAGGGGGAGAGACAGTGAAGAAGAGGGACGGAAAGAGTGTGTGTGAGGATTTGATGGTAAAAAAGGTCGCCAATGTCACTTGATATGTATAAGAATATTAAATGTAATATTAACATGATTAATATTAAACTCTTAAAGTTACGGAAATGTTACCCGTTGCAATGCACAGGCGTTCTTCTAGTAAATTATTTATTACTAAACCGGAGCAAAAAGCAAGGAATAAAAATAAAATTGGGTTGCCTCCCAACAAGCGGTATCGTTTAACGCCCCTAGCTAGGCATAAAAAGCAAGGATAGATCTAGGTATCGCCATCTTTGGTAGGCAATCCATAAGTGGCTCTCATAATAGATTCACAAGGTAATTTAATTTTCTTTCTAGGAAAGTGTTCCATGCCTTTCCTTAACGGAAATTGGAATCTAATATTTCCTTCCTTCATATCAATAATTGCACCAATCGTTCTAAGGAAAGGTCTACCAAGAATAATAGGACATGAAGGATTGCAATCTATGTCAAGAACAATAAAATCTACAGGTACATAATTCCTATTTGCAACAATAATAACATCATTAATTCTTCCCATAGGTTTCTTAATAGTGGAATCCGCAAGATGCAAGTTTAGAGAGCAATCATCAAAATCACGGAAACCTAACAAATCGCACAAAGTCTTTGGAATCGTGGAAACACTAGCACCCAAATCACATAAAGCATAGAACTCATGATATTTAATCTTAATTTCAATAGTTGGTTCCCGCTCATCATAAAGTTTTCTAGGGATAGAAACTTCCAATTCAAGTTTTTCTTCATAAGATTGCATCAAGGCATCAACGACATGTTTAGTGAACGCTTTGTTTTGACTATAAGTGTGAGGAGAATCTAGCACGGATTGCAACAAGGAAATACAATCAATCAAAGAGCAATTTTCATAATTAAATTCCTTGAAATCCAAAATAGTGGTTTTAGCAACATCTAGGGTTTTAATTTCTTCGATCCCACTTTCATCAATTTTAGCATCAAGATCTAAAAACTCCGAATTCTTGGAACGCCTTCTAGGTAAAGGTGGATCATATTCAGTCCCATCATTATTAAGATTCATATTGCAAATAAAATATTTAATAGGGGACCCATCAATAACTTTTAGATCTTCATCTTTATTTTCATAGGAACTAGAAGAACACGCTCTTATAAAGGCATCTTTCTTAGCACGCATCCTAGCGGTTCTTTCTTTGCACTCATCAATGGAAATTCTCATGGCTTTGAGAGACTCATTGATATCATGCTTAGGTGGAATAAATCTAAGTTTCAAAGAATCAACATCAAGAGAAATTCTATCAACGTTCCTAGCCAACTTATCAATCTTAAGGAATTTTTCTTCAATCAAAGCATTGGAATTCTTTTGTGAAGTAATAAATTCTTTAATATTAGATTAAAAATCAGAGGGCATCTTATTATAATTTCCATAAGAATTGTTGTAGGAATTACCATAATTATTAGAGGGATTACTAGGATAAGGCCTAGGATTAAAATTTCCTCTATACGCCTTGTTACCAAAAATGTTCCTACCAACAAAATTCACATCCATAGATTCATTATTATTCTCAATCAAAGTAGACAAGGGCATATCATTAGGATCAGAAGAAACACTTTTACTAGCAAATAATTTCATAAGTTCATCCATCTTTCCACTCAAAACATTAATTTCTTCTATCGCATGCACCTTTTTATTAGTAGATCTTTCAGTATGCCATTGAGAATAATTAACCATAATATTATCTAGGAGTTTAGTAGCTTCTCCTAAAGTGATTTCCATAAAAGTGCCTCCTGCGGCTGAATCTAAAAGATTTCTAGAAGCAAAATTCAATCCATCATAAAAAATTTGTATAATCATCCACAAATTCAAACCATGAGTAGGGCAATTACGTATCATTAATTTCATCCTCTCCCAAGCTTGTGCAACATGTTCATGATCAAGTTGCTTAAAATTCATAATATCGTTTCTAAGGGAGATGATCTTAGCGGGAGGAAAATACTTAGAGATAAAAGCATCTTTGCACTTATTCCATGAATCAATACAATTTTTAGGCAAAGACGAGAACCAAGCTTTAGCACGATCTCTAAGCGAAAAAGGAAATAGCTTCGATTTAAAAATATCGTTATTCACATCTTTCTTCTTTTGCATATCACACAAATCAACGAAGCTATTTAGATGGGTAGCAGCATCTTCACTAGGAAGGCCGGAAAACAGATCTTTCATGACAAGATTCAGCAAGGCAGCATTAATTTCACAAGATTCAGCATCGGTAAGAGGAGCAATCGGAGTGCTAATAAAATCATTGTTGTTGGTATTGGTAAAGTCACACAATTTAGTGTTATATTGAGCCATCGTGACAAGCAAGCAATCCAACACACAAGCAAACAAAAAGCAAGCGGGCAAAAGAAGAGGCAAATAGAGAAAGAGAGGGAGGATAGAGAGAGAGGGTGAATAAAACGGCAAGGGTGAAGTGGGGGAGAGGAAAATGAGAGGCAAATAGCAAATAATGTAATGCGGGATATAGGGATTGTGATGGGTACTTGGTATATTGACTTTTGCGTAGACTCCCCGGCAAGCCAGAAATCCTTCTTGCTACCTCTTGAGCATTGCGTTGGTTTTCCCCGAAGAGGAAGGGATGATGCAGTCAAGTAGCGTAAGTATTTCCCTCAGTTTTTGAGAACCAAGGTATCAATCCAGTAGGAGGCTACACGCGAGTCTCTCATACCTGCACAAAACAAATAAATCCTCGCAACCAACGTGATAAGGGGTTGTCAATCCCTACACGGCCACTTACGAGTGAGATATGATAAGATAATATTTTTGGTATTTTTATGATAAAGATGCAAAGTAAAATAAAAGCAAAGTAAAAGCAAAGGAAATAACTAAGTATTGGAAGATTAATATGATGAAGATAGACCCAGGGGCCATAGGTTTCACTAGTGGCTTCTCTCAAGAGCATAAGTATTTTACGGTGGGTGAACGAATTACTGTTGAGCAATTGACAGAATTGAGCATAGTTATGAGAATATCTAGGTATGGTCATGTATATAGGCATCACCGTCAAAAAAATGTATATAGGCATCACGTCCGAGACAAGTAGACTGACTCCTGCCTGCATCTACTACTATTACTCCACTCATCGACCGCTATCTAGCATGCATCTAGAGTATTAAGTTAATGAAAATAGAGTAACACCTTAAGCAAGATGACATGATGTAGAGGGATAAACTCATGCAATGTGATGAAAACCCCATCTTGTTATCCTCGATGGAAACAATACAATACGTGCCTTGTTGCCCCTACTGTCACTGGGAAAGGACACCGCAAGATTGAACCCAAAGCTAAGCACTTCTCCCATTGCAAGAAAGATCAATCTAGTACGCCAAACCAAACTGATAATTCGAAGAGACTTGCAAAGATAACCAATCATACAAAAAAGAATTCATAGAAGATTCAAATATTGTTCATAGATAGACTTGATCATAAACCCACAATTCATCGGTCTCAACAAACACACAGCAAAAAGAAGATTACATCGAATAGTTCTCCACAAGAGAGGGGGAGAACATTGTATTGAGATCCAAAAAGAGAGAATAAGCCATCTAGCTAATAACTATGTACCCGTAGGTCTAAGGTGAACTACTCACACTTCATCGGAGGGGCTATGGTGATGATGTAGAAGCCCTCCGTCATGGATACCCCCTCCGGCAGAGCTCCGGCACAGGCCCCAAGATGGGATCTCGTGGGTACAGAAAGTTGCGGTGGTGGAATTAGGGTTTTGGCTCCGTATCTGATCGTTTGGGGGTACGTAGGTATATATAGGAGGAAGGAGTACGTCGGTGGAGCAACAAGGGGCCCACGAGGGTGGAGGGCGCTCCTGGGGGTAGGCGCGCCCCCCTACCTCGTGGCCTCCTCCTTTATTTCTTGACGTAGGGTCCAAGTCTCCTGGATCATGTTCGGTGAGAAAATCACGTTCCCGAAGGTTTCATTCCATTTGGACTCCGTTTATATTCCTTTTCTTCGAAACCCTAAAATAGGCAAAAAAAACAGCAATTCTGGGTTGGGCCTCCGGTTAATAGGTTAGTCCCAAAAATAATATAAAAGTGGATAATAAAGCCCAATAATGTCCAAAACAGTAGATAATATAGCATAGAGCAATCAAAAATTATAGATACATTGGAGACGTATCAACTGACATCTCAAATGAGCTTCAAGCACTTGGTGCCACTGATATCACCGACCATGAGGTGGCGAAGAAATTGCTGAGATCACTTGATTCCTCATTTGATACTTTGGCATTGTTGATACAAGAACATGGAGATTATAAGTCACTTGATCCCGCTGATATCCTCGAGAGACTAAACACTCATGAGTTCCAGCTTGCTGAGAAGAGAGATCTCTTGGACCAAATTATGGTAGATCACGGGCTCTGAAGGCCAAGGAAATGTCTGAATTTGAAGGTGAAGATTCTGGCAGTAGCCTTGGTGACCCTGAAGAACTGAGCCAGGAGCTAGCAATGCTTGTGAGGAAGTTTCAGAGGTTCTCAAGACGTGGTCGCTTTGGTAAATCCTCAAGAAGTGGTGACTTGAGATCAGATTCCTCATCCCATGATTACAAGAAGAGACTCTGTCACAAATGCAAGAAACCCGGACACTACATTCAAGATTGTCCTTAGTGGGAAAAGGAATCAAAGAACAAGAAGTACAAGGATTACAGTTCTGATGATTCAAAGAAGAAGAAGAAATCTTCAAAGTCCTCGTCATCAAAGTCGTCAAGGTCCTCATCTCACAAGAAGAGCAGCTCCAAGAAGGCCCGGGCGTTCATTGGCAAGGAAATGGACTCTGAGACTGAATCTGAGGAAAATGAGGAAGAGGAGGAATCTGAGGAGTTAGACTCTGGTATGGCGAGCCTAGCCCTTGCTACCGCGTTCATCAGCAAGTCCATCTTCAACTCTGAAGAAAAGGACCTCCCCAACACTACTGATGACGGTGATGAGGACTACGCTCCCACCTATTGCTTCATGGCAAAAGCCTCAAAGGTACTCAAATATCCCTCTTCTGAATCTAGTGAGGATGAATCTGATGAAAAACTCAAACCCAGCTATTCTAAACTTGCTAAGATTGCTGTGAAACTGCAAAAGGCTCTTGAAAAGGTTCAAAACATGCTAGATAAAAGCGATGATATGTTGGGCGAGGAAATGGATCGCACTAAAATTTTGACTGAAAATCTTCAGAGACTTCAGTCCAAGTTTGACAATCTTCAAGGTCATCATAACACTCTCCTATATGATCATAAGAAGCTTTCTTATGAATATCTTTAAAGAAAGCAAGATCTTGAGCAGTTAAGAGTGAGTTATGAAGATCTTCAGAAGGAGCGTGATTCATTACTTGCTCAACAGATCAGCGCTACTCAGGATGAATTTGTTCCTCCATGTTTGAAGTGCATTGAACGTGAAACTGCTAATTCTTCACCTGAATGCTCAAATACTCCCACTACTGCAAATTCTTCAACTGCCTCTGCTATCACTAATTCCTCATCTGAGGACATTGCTAGTATCACTGATAATGCAGGGCTGAAGGAATTGTATATGACAGGCATGTACAAAAGCCTCAAAGGGCATTAGGCTCTTTGTGACGTGCTTAAAAAGCAGATCCTCAACAGGAACCCTAGGAAAGAGGGTATTGCCTTTGAGAGGAAACTCAATGCTGATGGGACCTACTGGAAACCTGAGCAGTATCCCAAAACCTCATGGGTTGCTGCAAAGGGACCTTCAATGGATCCATCTACTCTATCTGGCTTTACATGTGAATCTTCATATTCTTCTGATGCCTCATTTGACTCCAACTATAAACTGTTCAAAAATCAGAATGGTGAAGTATTTGCTAGATATGTTGGCACTAACTGTAGGAACGGTTCTCCTATGAAGAAAATCCGGGTTCCCAAAAGGTGTCTTGAAAATCTTCAGGTGAATGTCATCATGACACCACCAATCAAGAATAGGAACCCCAGATCAAATTCTTCATATGGATCCAAGTCCTCATACGGACCAAACTCCTCACATGGATCAAATTCCTCAAAAGGATCAAAGTCCTCATATGAGCATCATCGTGCTAACCCGTCTGTTTTGCAGGGAAGATCTAAGGATTATGGATATGTGCATTATTCTTCAAATCATCATGTTCATAAGTCCTCGAAGAATTTCTCTGCTTACTCTTATGCATACCCTAACCCCTCTTATGTGAAACGAAGTGGATTGGCATCTATGCCACCTTTCTCTTATGGAGCTCACAGAATGATGAACTCTTTGCCACCCCTTCAGATGTGGGTGGTGAAGAAAAAGAACTAACCTCTTATGCAGAGTCAGGTCTCCAGACGAACTTAATCGTCTGAAGAATTTGCTGGAGACCTGAATTTGCTTGAAAGGACGCAAGCTAATCATGAAGAAATGAATTTTCATTTCTCACATCCTCATACTGCTTTATCTGTTCTATTGCTTGATGAAATTGATACCATATTCTTCACTAATGAAGTATATGAGTTCGTAAGTTGCACTAATTCTTCTGCAGGATGATCAACCCAAAGCCACTGAGTGGGTCCTCGATAGTGGATGTGCAAATCACATGACTGGTGACAGGAGCTTATTGATGGACTCTGATTTATCTCCATCACATCTGAAGTATATCACCTACGCTAACAAAGGCAAAAGCAAGGTATTGGGTCTAGATAAGGTTGCAATCTCAAAGGATCGACACATGGACAAAGTCATGCTTGTCGAGTCCTTAGGGTTCAACCTCATGTCTGTCTCAATGCTTTGTGATCTTGATATGGTTGTTGTATTTGGCAAGTATCATTGTGTTGTGACCATGGAAGCTGACAATTCCAAAGTCTTCGAAGGCTATAGGAGAGGAGATTTTTATATTGTTGATTTCTCTACAGGACCACAACCTGCTACATGTCTACTTGCAAAAGCTTCAGAAGGATGGCTATGGCATCGACGACTTGGTCATGCTGGCATGAGGAATCTGCACACGCTCGCGAAGAAGAAGCATGTCATTGGCACCGAGGGTGTCAAATTCATCAAGGACCATTTGTGTGGAGCTTGTGAAGCTGGAAAGATGACCAAGGCCAAGCATCCAGCGAAGACTATCATGACTACTACTCAACCATTTGAATTGCTTCACATGGATCTCTTTGGCCCTACTCACTATGCCACATTTACTAATGCTGCATCTTTATGTGGCTTTGTCATTGTTGATGATTATTCTCGATATACATGGGTGCATATCATCACTTACAAAACTGAAGTGCAGGAAGGCTTCAAACGATTTTCCTCGAGGGCTTCAACCAACTTTGGTGTGAAGATCAAGCACATCAGAAGTGATACTGGAACTGAGTTCAAGAACACTGGTCTTGATGACTATATTGATGAACTTGGTATTACTCATGAGTTATCTTCTCCTTATACTCCTCAGCAAAATGGCGTCGTGGAGCGAAAAAACAGGACTCTTGTTGAGATGGCCCGCACTATTCTTGATGAGTACAAGACGCCTCCTTGCTTTTGGCCTGAGGCAATTGATATTGCGTGCCACATCATCAACAGGGTATATCTTCACAAATTCTTCAAGAAGACTGCATATGAACTCCTCACTGACAAGAAACCCAATGTGAGTTATTTCAAAGTCTTCGGTGCTAAATGTTGGATTAGAGATCCTCATCACAGTTCTAAATTTGCACCGAAAGCACATGAAGGTTTTATGCTCGGTTATGGTAAGGACTCGCACACCTACAGAGTCTTCAACACCAATCACCACAAGTTGTTGAAACTGTAGATGTGCGATTCGATGAGACTAATGGCTCGCAAAGAGAGTACCTACCTCCTGTGACAGATGAAATACCTCCTGAGGAATCTATTAAGTTCAAGGCTACTGAGGATGTCATTCCTACCGAAGAATCTGTTGAAGAAGTCATTCCAGAACATGAAGAACGTCATGCTGATGCACCTAAGGAAAATGGTGCTGAAGAAAATACTGATCAAATTCCTCAACGACAACCCACTCATCCTCGCGTTGCAAATGAAGTGCAAATTGAGAAAATCATCAGCAACATCAACATTCCAGGTCCTCTCACACGCTCAAGAACTTCACATTTATCTAACTTTTGTGGGCACTTTGCTTTCGTCTCTATCATAGAGCCCATTAAGGTAGATGAAGCATTTCTGGAGCCTGAGTGGATTCAAGCCATGCAAGAGGAATTACATCAATTCGAGCCCAACAACGTATGGGAACTGGTCAAACGTCCAGATCCTCGCAAGCACAATATCATCGGCAGAAAGTGGATCTACCGCAACAAGAAAGATGAAAATGGACTTGTGGTGAGGAATAAGGCACGACTTGTAGCTCAAGGTTACACACAGGTTGAAGGAATTGATTTCGATGAAAATTTTGCACCTGTTGCTAGACTTGAAGCTATTCGCATATTACTTGCTTATGCTAACCGTCATGATATCATCTTATATCAAATGGATGTGAGAAGTGCATTCCTCAATGGTAAGCTTGAGGAAGAAGTATATGTTGCTCAGCCCCCAGGTTTTGAAGATCCAAAGCATCCTGACAAAGTCTTCAGACTCAATAAGGCCCTCTATGGCCTCAAGCAGGCCCCACGGGCGTGGTATGATACTTTGAAGAAATTCCTCATGGAGAAAGGCTTCAAACCCGGTTCTCTTGACCCAACTCTTTTCACTAAATCTTATGATGGTGAATTGTTTGTGTGCCAAATTTATGTTGATGATATCATTTTTGGTTGTACTGGCCAACGTTATAGTGATGAATTTGCCTATATGATGAGTGAAGAATATCAAATGTCTATGATGGGAGAACTGGAATTCTTCTTAGGTCTTCAGATTCGTCAACAGCGTAATGGTATATTCATATCTCGGGAGAAATACCTCAAGGATGTACTGAGGAAATTCGGCATGCAAGATTGCAAAGGAGTCAAAATCCCTATGCCCACAAATGGCCATCTATGCATTGATGAAAATGGTACTGACTTTGATCAAAAGGTATACTGCTCCATGATTGGTTCTTTATTGTACTTATGTGCATTTAGGCCAGATATTATGCTTAGTGTTTGCATGTGTGCCCGATTTCAAGCTACACCGAAGGAATCACACCATAAGACTGTGAAGCATATTCTTTGATATCTAGCTCACACACAAACAGTTGGATTATGGTACTCCAAGGGCTCGGCTTTTGATCTCATTGGATATTCAGACTCTGACTATGCTGGTGAGCATGTGGACCACAAGTCAACATTTGGCACATGCCATTTCCTCGGATGGTCCTTGGTCTGTTGGTCCTCGAAGGAACAGAATTGCGTATCACTGTCTACTGCTGAAGCTGAGTACATTGCTGCAGGTTCTTGATGTGCTCAACTGCTATGGATGAAGCAAACTCTCAAGGACTACGGCGTCAACATGAAGAATGTGTCACTCTACTGTGACAATGAGAGTGCCATCAAGATTGCTCATAACCCAGTTCAGCACTCAAAGACAAAGCACATTCAGATTCATCATCATTTTCTTCATGATCATGTGTTGAAGGGTGACATCTCTATTGAGCATGTGAAGACTGAAGAACAGCTAGCAGATATCTTCACTAAGCCATTGGATGAGGAGAGATTTAGCAAGTTGCGGTGTGAGCTAAATATCCTAAAATCTTCGAATGTTCTTTGAAAAGGACACTCATCCTAACACTTACGCAAAATTGATGACTTAGATGTGCAACACATGAAGAAACATTTTTCTTCAATCAATGAAGAATAACAATCTAAGTGTGAAGAAATTAACAAATAATTTGATTCTCAGAACCCTACGACAACTGTACGCGGTGTATGAAATCATCATTCTTATACGGTGGGTCACGCCACCACCAAAAGTTGAAAATCTTCAATTTGAGTTTTTCCTTAGTTTTGAAATTCCTCAGTTGTTTTTCAACTTGGATTATCTTCACTCCTTCCATCGTTTTTCTTCATTGGCTATATATATATACACTATTCTGATCACGGGATGAGAATAATATTCTGATCACAACCTGACCTGCCCTGCTAGTAGTACGTTGAACTTCCCTGTGAACTAGGTTGAACTTCCGCCAACATTGCCCAAATGGGGCTTGCGATATACCGTTGGAAAGCTATGGACACCAGTATCATGACCCAACTTAATTTTTTTTGGCAAAATGCAAGCGGTTTAAGAGCAGTTTTGAAAACCGTTTTTTCTTCGCACAAAAAACGTGAATCGTATTTTCAATCGCAATTCTAAACCATTTATCGGAATGAGGCATATAATATGGCGTTGGAAAGATGCTGCAAAACCGCTCCTTCCACATGTTGAAAGTTTTCTCTAATTCCCTATGGTTAAAGAGTAATTTGAAAAAACGTAAAATTTCGTAAACCGAACAGCTGAGTTCGTTTTTTGATGTCATTTTTAAATGGCTAATCCAATGTAGGCATATGATACGGTGTTGGAAAGCTTATGAAAATGCGCTACATTTTCATCTTGAAAGTTTTTTTCTAATTTTGAATGCTTTAAGAGTAATTTAGAAAATGATCCAAGTCCTACCGAGTTCGTATTTTCGAGCTAATTTTTTAACCATATGTCCGAATGCAGCAAATGATATAGCGTTGGAAAGCTTGAAAAAATGCGAAACTTTTTTGTGTGTATTGTTTCTCCCAATTCTTTACAGTTTTAAGTCAGTTTTGAAAATGGCGAAAAACGTATTTTCGCTGTAATTTCTACAAACTTTATCGGAATGGGGCAAATAATATATCACTGAAAAGCTACGGAAAATGCGAAACTTTTTCATGTTGATGGTTTTCTCTGATTCCTAGCCGTTTTCAAGTAATTTCTAAAACGGCAGGATCATGCGTTCTGCCTTTATCGCGAAACAGATTCTTCAAAAATGCACCGTGTGAAGAACCTGAACTTCTCGGCGCGTGTACCTGAACTTCACTCTGTTTTTTCATGTTCTTTTTTTGCTCGTAGCTCTTCATCCACTGCTCGTAACTCTCCGTCCACTCACCGGAATTGAGCAGGTGATATACGGATGGAAAGCTGCTGTAAGCATGCAAGTTTCCCGTGCTGATCATCTTTCCATACTCGCGACGATTTGAAAAGTTTTACATCTAAAATCCATTCAGCATAGTAGTTGAACTTCCTGCTGTTTTCACGTTGAACTTCTATGATGTATTTTTGTTTGTAATTTTCTCATCCATTCGTTAGTGTTACACAAATAATATTCTTTTTGTACAAACGTCTCTCACAATAATTTTTTTTACTTTCTCCGACCGAGGACTTGAACTTACACAAATGATATTCCTCTCGTTTTGAGGTAAATTAAAAAATGGTGAGATCATGATTTATGCGTTCATCGTGAATGAAAATGCACTGTGTGAAGTAGTTGAATTTCACGGGCATGTCTGTTTGAACCTCATTCTGTTTTTGATGTGCTGTTTTTTGCACTGTGTGAAGTAGTTGAACTTCTGGGCATGTCTGTTTGAACTTCACTCTGTTTTACTTTATTGTATTTTTCTTATACGAAACACACACCATGCAGTACATGAACTTCTGGTTATTATCACTTTGAACTTCTCTCTTGTTTGAGAGAATTATTTTAAAACCCAAAAAACAACATTTTTTAACATTTTTTGGACATCTAAATACACGGTGAACCTCTCACAAGAATTTTTTGAACTTTTCCTCACCGAGCGCTTGAACTTCTAGCAACCTTTTTTTCGTTTATGAGTTGTTTTTAAAAGTACAAAAAATGGCGTTGTGTTTTTTATTTTTTGAGCAGGTAAATCCTAGGTTTTAATAAACTCCGAACTTCTCTATTATATCAATATGAACTTCACCTTTTTATATTTTTTGAGTAAAGAATTGTATTCGATTTTTGTACGGAAAAAATCGAACATGGAAATACAAGGTGAACCTCTCTCGCAAGAATTTTTTAAATTTCTTGAGCCGAGCACTTGAACTTCTACAACAAAACTTTTTAGCCTTTGATTTTTCATTATTATTTTTAATACAAAATTCATACCATTTAGTACGTGAACTTCTGGCGGTTATTAATCTGAACTTCTCTTGGTTACGCGAAAATATCTGAGTTTTTTATAGACATTGAACCGCTCTACTTTTTTATTTGAACTTCATTGTGCCTTTTAGAAATGTGAAAATTGGAGGGTTTTTTTAGAAACATCCAACTTCTTCGTTATTTCGAATTGAACTTATTGGTTTATTTTTTAGTAACTAGAAAATCTGATTTTTCAAATCAATATCAAACTACTCGGCTTTTCCCAATTGAACTTCTTGGTTTATTCATTAGTAACTCGAAAACCTGAGTTTTTTATATACATTCACTACTCCATTTTTTGAAATTGAACTTCTTGGTTTTAATCTTTAACATTTGGGAAAATCCGAGTTTATATGAACATTAAACAACTTCATATTTTTTTAGTTTGGACTTCTTGGTGTTATTCATTAGTAACGGGAAAAGTTCTAGTTATGTAATAAATATCGAACTAATGAATTATTTAAAGTTGAACTTCTAGGTCTTATTTTTAAAAGAAGGAAAATCTCTTTTTATAAACTTTTTGAACTACTCATTTTTTTCAATTTGACCTTCTTGATATTGTAATAAATATCGAACTTCTCCGTTATTTAAATTTGAACCTTTAATTTTTTTTAAATGGGAAGATACCATTTTGTGTATAATTTTTGAATCGATCTGCTTTTTTATTTGAACTTCTTGGTTTATTTTTATTAAATGTGAAAATCCCAGTTTTATAATTAACAAAGAACTTCTCCGCTATTTTAATTTGAACTTCTATTTTTTTAAACAAGTGTTCAATTTTTGCTTTTTCTCTTTTTTTACTGTTCACTTTAGTTACATGATGTGTTACAATGGAACATTTTTTAAACCCTGTATTCACAAGGTTCACTTGTCACATGATATTTTTCATGAGTTCAACTCTCTTTTCTTAGACACCGAAGGTGTTTTGGATTTTTTGAAAGCGATTTTTTTGAACTATGAGTGACAGAAACTATGAACTTATCCCCCGCAGAACATTTTTAGTACACCCCACACACACGGCACACACAACAGAAATATATCCTTTTTGAAATTTGTGAATCCTGCAAGTGGCGCACACATTGAACCTTCACAAGGATAAGGCTGAACTTCATTTCTACAACGAACACCGGAACAAGAGCACACAAAGACAACCCTAGGCACATAGTGCTTGAGAATTTCCATCCCTGGGCACATGGTGCTTGAGAAGGACAATGTAGAGGCGAGGAGAAATTTTCCAACATGTGTCTCTCTACCCCAAAGTTGATATTTTTTTTGCAAACTATGTGTTCTTTTTACCACTCGTTACGTACTAGTTTTATCTCAAAAAGTAGCTGGTTAATTATGCACATCCTTGCGAATTTTCATACATGCCGATTAGAGCGACAACAAAATTACACCCAAAAGATCACTTGTTCACTATGAAAAAAGCTCCTTTTGTTCATACCGAAGTCTTCGCATGTATTACAGAAAAAACAACTCGAAAAAGCTCCATTTTCTCATGGCACTAGCACAACAATAGCTCTTACAGACATACACAAATAGTTTGTACGCAAACTTTTTGTACCCTGTTGAACACAATTTAAGTGAAGCAATGAATACACATAAAAGCTGAGACAAAATGCACCATACAAGTGCAGAATCAACATATAAGAAGAAACTTCTCCCCCTTTGTTCACACAAGCGGAATTGCACAGCCTGACGCAGCAAAGTTGAACAGCCTGGGCATTGCTTACCTCTTCTTCTTTCATGGTGAGTGATTGTTGAACTCCTTGGGTAGTTGTACATGAACTTCACACAAACCAATATGTTCATAACATGAAAAACATCACACATGTACCAATCCTTTTGGGCAATGGATCGATCACCGTATCAGCAAGCATGTGACTGTCAGCACCGATCCTGAAGCACCTGCCATTATAATAAGCCGCCCCCATCTTCATCTGTAAAGAAACCACTCTGTTATATTTAGGGGCCAAAGCCAAACTGTTAGGTGACAACGTTCGCTGCCTGTAACTAATCAAACCCAGCCGGCGGCCACAACGCTTTCTTTTATATAATCATCGCATGCAAAGGCAGAAGACGCCTTGCGAAGCATAGTTCAGCAGCGCCAGTTTCGACCCCCCCTTTTCACACCGTGATCTGTATGCGAATCAAACTGGGGCAGCAACAGTAAAATACAAGTTCTCTTCTTCTTTACAGAAGAAAACTACAGCGGGCTACTACGGAGGAGGAGCGTCTGGCATTTGAGACCGGTGGCAAGCAGTAAGCTGCACCGAGAGGAGGCTGATTGCCGGTAGTACGTGCGGTGTGGACACTGGACAGGACAAGCACACACGGCCTTGCCAGCTACGGCTAGCAAGTAAACACGAAAGAAGAAACAACATGGATGCATGCTGTCACCCGTCACGTCGCCACCAGGAAAAGCTCCATGGTTGAACCTTCTCCAGGAAGGTCAAGGTGGCCCTCATGAGAAGGTCAGTGTGGCCGACCCAGACGGCACGGGGGCAGGGGAGGGGGATCCTGGCCAGCTGGGTGATGCGGCGGCCCACATCAGCTTCGGCGAGGAAGAAGGGCATGCGTGGAGAAGAGGCGTTGGGGCAGGCGAGATCCACTGTGGCGCAGGTTTGGGAGGTTCCTCTCCAGGGCGGCGGTGAGAGGAAGAACGCGGTGGTTGTTGTGGCGACCTCCGCCGATGGGATTCGGTAAGAGGCCGCGGCGCGCGGGGTTTCCAGCGGGCGGCAACGCGCGAGGTTGGCCGGTGGTGTGGTGGCGTCGAAGAGGATCTCGGAAGAGGGGGGTGCTGTCGGCCGGTGGCGGCGCCGCCGCTGGTTAGGTGCAGGGTGGCAGGCGCGTTGCCGGTTTGGGGCAGGAGGTGCGGGAGGGAGGTGGGGGATCTAGATCGGCGGAGGTGGGGTGGGTTTCCTTCTTTTGTTTTTGTTTGTCTCTGCCCGGTTCGACAGTTCGGGAACACCTCCTCGCGCCCTATATAGGCTGACCGTGATCCAAATAGTTATTCTAATCCTGGGATTAGAATAGTGCCACCCTATATATATAGTGTTACTATTCATCACCCAGGGTGCAGAATAAGTTATTCTTCACCCGACGTAATCTTACGATCATTTCATAATTAAATTACGTTTGGAATTTAAATAGTTACATTCCTATTGATTCACTACGTAAAATTTGACATAAGAAAATAAAAATATAGGTCATAAGGCAAGAAAATTTGCAGTTTATGTGTATTTTAGACTATGTTTTTACGCTTGTAATTTTATATAACATAAAATATTTTTTATGGCGATTATATATTTTCTTACGGTGTCTTTTTGCGTCGGAAATAAGACAAAACTTACGGAACGTAAAATTACGGTGCATTGATGGTAAAATAGAAGGGGGTGAAGAATAACTATTCCTCACCCAGGGTGACGAATATATATATATATATATATATATATATATATATATATCAAGTTGCTTGTTCTGCTAAGTGAATGTGATCGGACCCTTCCCCCTATATGCTAAACTCAACAC
This sequence comes from Triticum urartu, assembly GCF_003073215.2. NCBI lineage: Eukaryota > Viridiplantae > Streptophyta > Magnoliopsida > Poales > Poaceae > Triticum > Triticum urartu. The sequence continues at coordinate 486,102,417 of NC_053024.1, forward strand.
AATCTATTCACAAATATTTCATGTGCATTCTATTTGAAACTCGTTCAAAATCTTCACCGTGTCCTTGTCAGCTGAAGAATTTGCGAACATAACTTTAAACCTATCTTATCTGAATTTTTGGCCTTTGCCGCTCAAACCCTTACACATTCTACGATAATACTCATCCTATTCACCCATGATCACACACGATCGTCACCTCTCAGTACGTGGGTGACACATGTCAAGCGAATGAGAAGGGTCAGGGGCATGTTCGTCCTATTTCCTCGGGCGAGTAGTTTTTTCACTTCGGCTATAAATACCCCTCTCCCTTCCTCACTTCATTTTTAGTCCGCTCGACCTCAGTCCCTTGCTCGAGCTCCCAAACCCTAGCGCCGCCGCTACTTCCATCGTCGCCGATGAGGAAGAGCTTCACTGCCTCGACCTCGTCGCCGCCGTACTCACGCCGACCGCGGATTTCTTCACTCTGCCGACGTCGTAGTTGTCTTTCTCAGCCAAGTTAGGCCGTGGAAGATCTGAACCGACGAGCTTCAAATCTACACTTCCCAGTTCATCGTGTTCTTCGTCCAGGGTAATTAAAAGTTACTTTTACTACCCTTGTTGATTCAGATGTTTTCTTCAAATCCTCAAAAGGTGTTTATTCTTCAAATCCTCACACACTAGACACCTCACATATCATCTGTTCTTGATCTGTTTCTCTAAGCAACATCAAAGAACGCTTAGTGAAATTCCTCAAGATTCATCCGGTCAAATTCCTCAAACTTGTTCTTATTGCAAAACCTTCTGAGAACGCATATGACCTCTCCAAATTCCTCGCAACTATACTCTGTTCACAGGTACACATGTCCGCTGATGAATCACTAGGTTCTCATCAACTTAACTCATTTGCAGCGTTCCTCAAAGAAAAGTTGCATACCTCTTCAGAGAACTCAATCGTTCAAAACCCTCAGCTGAAGAAAATGGCAGATGGTAAGAAGCCACAGAAGGGAGGAAAGAGTCCTGAGGTCAACACTGCGTTTGAAATCCCTGAGGACATATACAAGGATTATTGTACTCCTGATGAGGCCAAATTTGGCAAGGAGGACAAAAATCAACGCAAAGTGTGCATACAAAGGATAGAGAGGAGATGGGCACGGGAATGGAGGGAGTACAGATATGGTACTCCCAAGTATATGAAGACATTCGCTCTTAATCCTCCATGCCCAAGACCTCCGTTGGCACCTAGCCAAGTAGCTGATCCCACCAGCCTCAAGCATGGTGAGGATTATCCTGATGAATGGGCCAAGCGCCAGGCCAAGCTAGCCAGAGTAGCTAAGGAAGCAGTGAGGAAATTTAATGAAGACTCTTCTATTGCTGCTGCCTCTGCTGAGGCTTCTACAAGCAAGCCAAAGAAGGACATGCCAAAGAAGCCTGCTCATAAGCCAAGTTCTTCAACCCCAATGCCCTCACGGCCAGATTCTTCAAAGCCCTCACAGCCAATTCCTCAAGCCGCACCAGCTCCTCCAAAGTCCTCAGCTCCTCCATCAAAATCCTCAGCACCTATGCATCTCGCCTCGTGCCAAAGGACAACAAGCATCTCTATTGCCTTAGGAGCTTCTGCTAGTTCTTCAGTTGCACAAAATTCATCAACTGGACCCTCTCTGCTAAAGACAAAGGCCACTGCTGGACGGAGCTCTCGACCAAGTCCTCACAAGAAGCAGGTCGCCTTTCAAGTGCCATCTGATGAAGACGAAGCTGATGATGAAGAACTTGCTAAAATCATCAGGGACATGCAACTCAGGGCCGCTAGAGCCAAAGGCGCAAGTGCGCCTCTGCTTTTGGATCCAAAATTGATCCTTGATTACATTGATCTCTGGCACAAGGACCCCAAGACTCCTATGCCTGACTTCAAGTTGACTCCTAGCCAAAGTCATATGTTGACTCACTTCATTCAGGAAGAAAAATGAAAATTAGAAAAGGCCAGGCAGTTGAAGAAAGCGCAATACAAAAAGGAGCGCTTCCTGAAGAAAAACGTTGTCTCTATGACAACTGAAGAACTTGTCACTATTCAATCTGAGATCAAGAAACTCAGCGATAAATTTGACGCATACCGCGCTGATTGGCTAGGAGCCAAGGTCCGTTTTGTGAAACTAACTGAGAAGTTCACTTCCAATGTTGCAGCCCCAACGCAACAAGAAAATCCTGAGGCTGAGGCATCTGCTCAACCTACTGAAGAAAATGCCAGCACCGCTGATGATACTCAGGCTGCTGAAGACAATGCTAGTACCAGGGCTGATGAATGCATTCCAGCCGCTGAAGCAATTGCCAGGGCAACCACTAGTGTTGCGCCTGAAGAAAATGAAGAAGTCAGGGCAATTGCATCAGCTGTGCCTGAAGATCTTGAACCAAATTCCTCTTCTCCTCCTGCGCCTACACCATATCCGATCCTTCCATCTAGATGTGAAGAAGATCAAGGCTGCAGAGTGTGTAGCTATGAAGAAAAGGAAGGCATCAACTGCATCAGATTCTTCAGCTTCGAAGAAGATGAAGCCGTTGACCAGCTCGTTTGAAAATCCAATTGATGGTATTCCTGTCTCATCCATGCCATCAAAGGACCTTATACCTTTTGATGAAGAATACGTGATCCCAAGCGGATCCGATGAAGACATTCCTTCTGCTGCTTCTTTAGAGCAGTTGGATGAAGAAATTGAAGCGAATGCAATTCCTTCAACCCCAATAGTCTCATCGCCCATGCCTCAGTTCACTGCTGAAGAGGTCGGTGTTGAAGAAATGAATGAAGACGAATATGTGGACATTAGATGCACAACTCCAGTGTTGAACGAAGACTTTTGGGAAAATCAGGATCCAAATTCTCCTCTGTTCACACCCCTACAACAAATTCCTCAGTCCCCTGTCACTACTGAAGTACAAATGGGATCTGAAGAACCTCATGCCACACCGTCTGTTCATGAAGAGATTCCAGCCACTAGTGCTGAAGAAAATGTAAATGAAGAATTGAAGTCCCAGGATGCCACTGAAGAAGAACCTGAAATTCCTCAGCCTGTGGAACCTGCGATCGAGATCCCTGAGGTTGTGATGCAATTGACTGACACTCCTCACCCCAAGCCAAAGGATCCTTTCTCAAAGAAGCAGAAATTCAAGGCTGATGACTTCTTCGGCGAGCACGTATTCTTCACAAACTAAAATCCTTATGACTTTGCTCGTCTTAGGAGGAAGCACTTCTGGACTGCCAGCCAGGCAAATTTCTATTCTTCACTGCCCTTCAACAAGGATAAAGTCTTCTACCACGAGCATATTCCTCACGTGGACATGGAATCACTGCCTTGCTTCTCTCTTGTCCTCAGTGTGCTTCATGACGCAGGCCTCCTCAACTTTTGCTCTGACATTGTTGATTGGAATGAAGAGCTTATTCTTGAGTTCTACGCTACACTGCACATCACAGGTGATCCTGATGATATCAACACTTGGGTATTGGACTGGATGACTGATAACACTCATTATAAGGCACCGACTTCTGAATTACTTCACGCCCTGCCCATCAGTCCACCCCTTGAAGGAGCTCGTCGTTTGTACCAGGAGCTTGAACTCACTGCCCATTACATGCAAGTGCTAATGGAGCCCTTGAAGCCCGGTTAAGCCCCAAGGACCAAATTCCTCGTGAAGGAATTGCTATATGTGCCCAGAACAGTCTATCGCATTCTGACAAGGACAATGAGTCCTATCAAAGGCCACAACTCGTCTGATGAGGAAATTGTTGGCATCATGAAGAATCTGCTATTCAACATCATACATGGCATTCCTGTCAATTATCATGATTTCTTCATGAGGACTCTGGCTAATGTTGCACTCTCTCCGTTTGAGTTGAAGCCTTATGCTCCTTGGATTATGAGATTCCTCAGAACAAGGTCTACACTAAACTACAAGGCTGACTTTCAGAATCACCTCAGCTACCTGCCCCCCAATTGAAGTCCTCAAGCAGACATATTCCTCAGCTGATGAAAAGGGCAAGGCACCTGCTGTCATTGATGAAGGCTTTCGTCCATTAGATGGTCAGTTTCGCAAAGTTGCATCTTATTCCACCAATGATGACTCTGCCACTCATGATTCTGTTGCACATGCATCCAAGCCAAATCCTCAAGCCACAGCTCCCAGGGTAATGACTGGCCGTGAGCTGCTTCTTAGTCTTCACCAGAAGCTGGATCGAAACCATAAATGGGTTAAGCGTCGGTTTGGTTCTCTTCTTCACAACATGATTGCTACACATAATGTAGTGAAGAAAAACCATTACTACCTCCATGAAGTTTTCGATCGCACCTGGGCTATCTTATCACATCTGTATGGTGAAGAAGATCTGAAGCAAATGGGTCTCAAGGAGGACTTTGACTGGTCTGCACCTCCAGCGAAGAATTCAAGAAAGTAAAAGTTCCTTCCTTGGTGGCCAGCTCATATTCTTCATCCCGTGACACCGACGAGTATGAAGACTTGGACGACACTGCGGCAGGCCCTACAACAACAAACAACCCCAACAACGCTAGCACTCCTCCATCAACTTGATATTCTTCAGGGGTGTTAGTCCTCATTTTTCTGACCCTTTTGGTCATTCGATGACAAAGGGGGAGAAATTCGAGTTAGTCTTCAAGCGGGTCTACCTATATGGGTGTTTTTTTCTAAGTTACAACTCCCGTTCTTTTGAAGACTTTGCTGGATCGAGTTGTAAACTTGAACTCTATGGTGGTCTGATACTTCTGCTGAGTTTTTTTCCTGCATGCTTATTCCTCATTAATGTTAATGCACTCATGCTGAATTACATCAGTCACCATATTTCTTCATGCATTTAAATTCTTCATATTATATGTTAAATGCGTGCATTGCTTCAAAAGCAAATTCCTCACTATGCACATCTTCAGGGGGAGTTCTTCTATATCTTGCAATCAAATTCCTAAATTTCAGTATTTACACTTCATATGTTTATCCCCGTTGAAAACTTAACCTATATTGTCATCAATCACCAAAAAGGGGGAGATTGTAAGTGCATCTAGTGCCCCTTAGTGATTTTGGTGTATTGAAGACTTATAGGTTAAGGGACTGATGCGTTTGCGAGTGTACACAGGTCTATAAGTCTATGAGGAGTTTGATATTTACAAAGAAAGTCGACCCCTAAAAATGAAGTTCTTCGACTGAAGACTTTGGATTTCTGAAGACTTTCTGAAGACTTTGAAAGTAAAGAAATTGGTGTGATCCTGAAGACTTGGTATTCATTCGAGGAACATGAAGCATGAAGACTTTTGTTTTCGTAGTTTCATTTTCTCTTTCTTGAGTCATAGGAAACACCGTACTGTTAAAGGGGGTCAAGGAAATACTAAGGAAAAATTTCCAAGTGATGCTCAGCTCAAATCCTACACCTACCAATCCCTTCGAGTGAAGCCATTGGAAATCTCATACAGCTCAGTCAAGTTCTTCAGTGACAGACGAAGTTCTTCTGGTCTCTGAGGAATTTGTTCTGACCGAGGAGCTAGGAATTCGCCAGTGCGGATTACCTACACAGTGAGGAACATGATAGCCCTGAGGAATTTGATACTCAAAATTCCGACCGTTGTTGTGCTATGCGCCAGCTGTCCCAAAATATCTACCCACCTAACGGTCATATCATTGAAGGGCATTTATGTCTTATCATGTCGGGCTACTCCCTAGGCTATAAATAGCTGCCCCCTACAACCACTAGCTGGTTGGATGCTCCGAGAGAAACTGACACTTGTCATTTGAGAGCATCCTATCCTCCGAGGACTTTGAGTGAAAATCATCAAGTGAGGAAAACCCAAACCCAAACACCTACAAACCCAAAGTGATTGTGCATCACTGAAGAGATTGATCCTGCGTGGATCCTATGCTTGTTACCTTTGAAGACTGTGCATCTTCTAGATGGTTAGGCATCATGGTCTAGAGCGTCCAAGAGGTAATTGTGGATCGCCAAGTGACCCAGTTTGTGAAGGTTTGGAAGTCACCTGAAGACTTACCACGAGTGATTGGTCGAGGTCTGTGAACTTAGCTCAAGGGGAATACTGTGAGGACTGAGTATCCTGAGCTGCGTGTTCATGACTGGGTGTCTAGGACTGTGTGTCCTCAGGTTTAAATACCTAGCCGCCCTAACCAGACGTACAACTGTCACAACAGTTGGAACTGGTCTACCAAATCATTGTCTTCACCGAGCTAACTGGTTCCATTTCCTCATTTCTGTGTTGTGTGCTTGTTCATATCTGTTTGAAGACTTTGATTGAAGACTTTCTCTATTTCCTTAGCTCAATTTCTTCAGTCTATTTGTCTTCATTCTGTTTATCCTGTGATTACGCTTTCTATACTCTGTGCTTGTTTTCATTTCATCATGAAGACCATGCTCATGCTCTGTTAGGTTTACTTTTGAGTACTTATTCCGCTGCAAGTAGTTCTTCACTCAGGAATTTCCTCACTGGCAAATTCCTCAGTGAAGAATTCATAAAAATCGCCTATTCACCCCCCTCTAGTCGATATAACACACTTTCAATAATGTTGGCTGAAAACCTGGGTGATGTTTAAGCTTATTTATGCAAAAAAGAGCAAAAGAGTTCGTAAAAGTTTTTCTTTCTCACTTTCAATTTATCAACTGAATTGCTTGAGGACAAGCAAAGGTTTAAGCTTGGGGGAGTTGATATGTCTCCAATGTAAATACTTTTTCTCGCGCTTTTCCTCTTGTGTTGGACTCTAATTTGCATGATTTGAATGGAACTAACCCCGGACTGACATTGTTTTCAGCAGAACTACCATGGTGTTTTTTTTACAGAAATAAAAGTTCTCGGAATGGAACAAAACTTTTTGAGAATTTTTTATACCAATAATAAGAATTTCTGGAGCCAAGACCCACCAGAGAGGGGCCCTGGGTGGGCAAAAATCACCAGGGCACGCCCCCCTCTCCTAGCGCGCCCAGGTGGGTTGTACCCACCTGGTGGCTCCACTGATGACCCCCCTTGATACTATAAAATCACATTGTTCCAGAAAAAATTAGGGAGAAAGAATTATCGTGATCCATGAGACGGAGCCGCCGCCAAGCCCTGTTCTTCCTCGGGAGGGCAGATCTGGAGTCCGTTTGGGGCTCCGGAGAGGGGGATCTTCGTTCTTCGTCATCACCAACCCTTCCCCGTCGCCAATTCCATGATGCTCCCCATCGGGAGTGAGTAATTCCTTCGTAGGCTCGCTGGTCGGCGGGGAGTTGGATGATATTCATCATGTAACCGAGTTAGTTTTGTTAGGGCCTGATCCCTAGTATACACTATGTTCTTAGATTGATGTTGCTATGACTTTGCCATGCTTAATGCTTGTCACTTTGGGCCTGGGTGCCATGATTTCAGATCTGAACCGTTTATGAATTCATCATTATATCCATGTTTTAGATCTGATCTTGCAAGTTATAGTCACCTGGTGATGACCGTAGTTTGAGTAGTTCATGTATTCACTATGTGTTAATGCTTTGTTTCGGTTCTCTATTAAAAGGAGGCATTAATATCCCTTAGTTTCCAATATGGACCTCGCTGCCACGGGAGGATAGGACAAAAGATGCCATGCAAGTTCTTTTAATAAAGCACGTATGGCTATTTACGGAATACATGCCTACATTATATCGATGAACTGGAGCTAGTGCCATATCGCCCTAGGTTATAACTGTCTCATGATGAATATCATCCAACAAGTCACCGATCCAATGCCTACGAATTTATCCTTATTGTTTCTGCTAAGTTACTAATGCTATCATCACTGTTACACTTGCTACAAATTACTGCTATCACTGTTACTGTTACTATTGCTGTTGTCACTACTATCAAAACTATCAAACTACTTTGCTACTGATCACTTTGCTGCAGATAATTAATCTCCGGGTGTGGTTGAATTGACAACTCAGCTGCTAATATCTTTAAATATTCTTTGGCTCCCCTTGTGTCGAATCTATAAATTTGGGTTGAATACTCTACCCTCAAAAACTGTTGCGATCCCCTATACTTGTGGGTTATCAATGCCATGCCATGACCCCCTGTGAACAGGACGAAGAGGAAGACACGGCTGGGCCGGGCCAGTTGTGCACTATGCACTCATGGCCCAGTCCAGCACTAGTTTCTTTCTTTCTTTCTCATCTTATGTTTTCTAATTTCTCTTTTGCACTTTAATTAAATACCAATTGACTTTTGATCAAAAAGAAACTTGTCAGATAATTAGTAGACGATGTGCTGAGCTAGCACACAAGATTTCAAGTGGTTTTAAAAACACGTAACATATGTTTATTTTAAAATGACTATTTAGTGGCTGTTGGACCACTTATTAATTTCTTACGGATTTATTTGCGAGTCAAATTAAGTTGGTTTCAACATGAAAAAGATCAGGGGGAATTATAGAATAATTTGAACATTTTGGTTTTACGACGCAAAGAAAATAATAATTTCACTTGCAATTTAAATTTGAAAATGACTTTGATTTTTCTCAAGTAGCAATTTGCATAGTAATCATGATGACATAGCCACCATTAAGGGGAGATTACTGTAGCATGATTCTCGGGGTGCTACCGTTCATGTTTTCACCGTGTGTTAATGCTTTGTTCCAGTTCTCTGTTAAAAGGAGGCCTTAATATCCCTTAGTTTACAATAGGACCCCGCTGCCATGGGAGGGTAGGACAAACGATGTCATGCAAGTCCTTTCCATAAGCACATATGACTATTTACGGAATACATTCCTACATTATATTGATGGACTGGAGCTAGTGCCGTATCGCCCTAGGTTATAACTGTCTCATGATGAATATCATCCAACAAGTCACCGATCCAATGCCTACGAATTTATCTTATATTGTTCTTACTAAGGGCCTGTTCGGAAGCCCTCTGTGGCCGAAAACCTCAACTCCTACTCCGGGAATCGAATGCCAGCTTCTCACGAGAGATCCCGGAGCGAGCGATCCATTCGGCGTGGTGGCTTCTCGCATGCACGAGGGAGCGCGCCGAAGCCCATAAAATTGCCCCTATGTGGCCCATCTAGAGCGGGCTGTCAATGCAAAACGCTGTGGAAAATACGAACTGGGCCCATGGCCTGGTCGGGTGTAGCTAGTCGGGGATGGGTGCGACGGCGAACGATCGAACCGGTATCAGCCGATTCACTTCACGGTGGCACATAGGTGTAATATTTCACAACTCCTGCTTCTCAATTTTCGTGGAGCTCCAGATTTCCAACTCCACAACTCCACGAAATTTGCACGTAGCAAATCGCTAGCGTCCCTCCCGTAACTCCAGGAGCTGGAGCGTTCGGGTAAAATCCAGATCTGGAGTTGTGGGAGTTGGGAGTTGGGAGTTGGAGAGTTCCCGAACAGGCCCTAAGTTACTACTGTTGTCGTTACTGTTGCACTTGTTACAAAACTACTATTATCACTGTTACCATTACCATTGTTGTTTCTACTATTATCAAAACTATCATATTACTTTGCTACTGATCACGTTGCTGCAGATAATTAATCTCCAGGTGTGGTTGAATTGACAACTCAGCTGCTAATACCTTCAAATATTCTTTGGCTCCCCTTGTGTCGAATCTATAAATTTGGGTTGAATACTCTACCCTTGAAAACTGTTGCGACCCCCTATACTTGTGGGTTATCACAACCCACCTCCAAAGCCTTTGAGAGAGAATCCTTATGAGGACAAAACCCCAAAACACCCAAAGCCCAAAGAGTGTTTGGCATCACTGAAGTCTTTCTGTCCGCGTGATCTGAAGACTTGTTACACTTGAAGGCTGTGCATCTTCCAGTCGGTTAGACGTCGCGTTCTAAGGATCCAAAAGTCACTGTGGATCGGCGGTGAACTAAGTCTGTAAAGGTTTGGAAGTCTACCTCGAAGACTTACCAGAGTGATTGGGCAAGCTAGTAAGAATACTTTCCCTTCTTTTCTGGGAGGGTGAGAACTTGAAATACTGGCAGAGAAAAGGAAGCAAAGCAGCTAATGCTATCTAAACAATTATTTCAAAGTTTACCAAGTTCGATCATTCACGAGACAGGGGACTCTTTTAAATAAGATAGTGTATGGCTGCGGATAAGTCTATTCAGCAAGTCATAGAGAAGGACTGGATATAGGACTAAGTGTTCTTAGCTCAAGGGGAATAAGGTGAAGATGCGATATTCTGAGTTCAATCTCAGCCTCTCTAACCATACGTACAGTTGTCACAGCAACTGAAACTAGTCTACCAAATCCTTGTCTTCGTCAAGCATCTGGTTCTATCTCTTCACTCAATACTTACTGTTTAGCTTCGTGAAGACATTGCTTGCTTGCCCTGTTTGACTTCAATGTGTGAAGATATTCTCTCTGATTGCATATTTGTCTTCACACTGTTTTCCTATTCTGATCTACTCTACCTAGCAGCTATTTGTCCTCGTGCTTACCTTGCAACGTTCCTCTGACTATAGCTTGTATAGTGTAGTTTATCTTCCGCTGCATAGTGTGTAGGTGTTGTTTGCTTGCTTGTCTTTGAAGACATTTCATGTCTTGAAGACTTTCATAAAAATCGCCTATTCACTCCCCCTCTAGTTGATAATTAGCACTTCCACAACAAAAAACACCCAACACCAGGGGCCCACACCATGTCATCAAGCCACCACCGCTACCATCAACGTCACCACCAATGTTGTTGTCATCGGTGCCGCCACTGTCGTCGCCATTGCAGTTGTTGTCGCTGCCACCGCCACAACCACCTCGCACTCGGTTCTCCAACGTGGTCTTGAGTGAGATAGATATATCTCGTTGACAAATGAGATCCATAGGTCATGTCACACATGCGGGATGTTTTTTCTGGTGGCCGCAAAAAAGGCCATTTGGAAATACAAAAATTTACGAAAATGCTAAAAATATGACATCTGATTTTAGGCATGACAAATCAAACGTTTTTCATGAAAATTTATATTGCCGCGAGTCTGGCACACAGGTCGCGCTCGTTTTGTGCTCACTAGTAGTGCGGGTAGGCACGCTACTAATAAGGCACTATAGCTATTGCTTAGCAGTAACGCGTGCCCGCACGCGCTACTGCTAGGACAAATAGCTACAGCGTTTGTTCACTCCCACGCTGCTGCTAATGTAACTACTGGCAGCGTGTTTTCTCTCCATCGCTACTAGTTTTCTTTTTTATTTTTTCTATTTTTAGTGTATTTATGCGCCATCGTACAAATATTGGTACAATACCAGTTATGAGGTTTACATCATTATGTCCATAACAGTGTGTCAAATGAAGGTGGATTAGGTTCAAGTGGAGGCAATATGTGGTGCATGTCAAAAGTATACTACTAATCCAAACTTGATCTAGTTTGGACTAGTAGTACTTTCGATGTGCACCACATGTTGCCTCCACTTGAATCTAATCGGCCAGCACAAGCTATTTAATCATCATCATAGTCATGACCACCAACAGTATTTATTTAATCACCACTAACACTAGCTAATAATAATCATCATAGTCATTACCACCAACACTAGCTATTTTATCATCATAGTAATAGTGTAGCACATCATCATCCTCAAACTCATTTCTAGCTAGCTAATCACTCCTGCTGCTCTCTCTTAGGTAAAATAACATAAAACATGTGTAGCTCTCCTCCTTGATCAAGTTGGAGCATGCAGATGAACCTGTCTCCTAATCGTGGGTAGCGCATCTGTTTGCTGCCCCCTAGTACTTCTCTGCGCTTCTCCATCACACATTTGGTCCAGTCTTGCACTATTAAGCATCCGTCGCTAATCTTGAATGCACTAAAGTAATCTGTAGGATATCTTGGCCGTAAGCTAATAATACTCATGGTACCTTTAGTCTCGATCCCATAAGGCACAACATTCATCGGGGGTCCCTATTGAAGAACATCGTGTGGTAACATACTTAGCAATGAAGTTTAGCTTCAAAAATAATGTATGGAAAAGATGCACTGAGGACAAATAGTAAAAATCTTACCATCCTTCCTAAATAGATGTGACCGTAGTTCATTACGAACACTATTGGTCGCATGTTTTCAGTACTAACATTTCTAAATGCAGGAAGAAAATTTGTCTTGACAGTATCAAGATCCTCAAGCCATGAAACATAATGACTTAGCTCCTCGCAGTTTAGTTCAGCCTCGGGACAGTAGTAGGTCCTGTCTACCAAGCGCTGGACATGTTTGCTTGCACCGAAATAAGCTGACAATACAAATTAGTTGTCAACTATTTTTGAATAAACAATATCAAAGACATAAATATGGTTGAGAAACTTACATAATGGTATAACTGGAGGCGTCTGCACATCGACCCAGATGTCGGTATTACCTTCAATATCATCTTCCGGACGAATATGAAAGGTGATAACCATATCAGGCTCAAATGCATAAGTCTTGCATAGTGCTCGCCATGTTTTGCATCCAAAATAGGTGTAGTCGTCTGAATTGTATAATTTTGTGTGGAAAATATAACCATGCTTGGTCTTCAAGTAAACTTTCTTTTCCTCCATAGTACGACTGGAACCTATCTTATCCAATACAAAAACTCTTGCATGGCAGGGGATACGCTAGTAGAATAGTAAAAAAAGACTTGTCATGATTAATGTCATGCTTAAATTATAAGTTGAAGCAAATGAAGCAAATGTCATGCTTAATTATGAAAAAATACTTGTCGTTGTGACTTACTGTATCCACTTCGAAGTTCTCGTCCAGCTTGATGCTGAAGCGCCTATCATCATCTAGGAAGATTCCGTCGCACAGGTCGCGCTCGTCTTCGCAGTATTTGCAAATACCAAAATCCTTTTTGTCGTCAGACATTTCCTATGTTCATAGTTAAAACATTAATTGAAAATCGATCGAAGACAACTACCAGGATACTCAACACACAAATCCGGGGCACTCGATATTTCCTACATATTCTGGCACAAGTCATGCCAAAATTCACGGAAAAATCCGGCATGACCTTTGCTAAAATAGGACATATCGAGCGCCTGAAATTTTCCGGAACGAAAATGAATCAACACTCCGGCAAAACATAGGCCACTCGGAGGTGTAACCTACAAACATGACCGGCCACTTGGGCAAGCACATATCCTATTTGAGCAACACAAGATATACATTTCAAAATATCTTATAGGACTCATATTAGCATGCATTCAATAAGCAAAAGTAAATCATCTCATGCATCCATACATCGTCGAATATTATCACTAATACATCCCGAATAGTGTCATACATATAACATCACTAATACAACTAAAACCCTAGCACACGACGGGTATCGGCGCGGGCAGTGGACACCCACAGAGAAGGAACCATCACGGGATCATAGCTCCAGTGAGATCCCTGGAGAACCTGCCAGATATTGGAGAACATGTGCTCCAACACAAACAAGTAGCGACAAACGTGCGCGTCCTCCTCACTAACACGGTGACGCACCACCTCCGCGGGGTCCTCGAGCCTCTGGACCGTCACTGGCCCACGCGACCGCCACCAAATAAGGTTCGGGTCAACGACAGGCTGGCTCCTCACCAACCTACGCCCCCGGTAGGTAGCGCCTCCCAGTACCACCCCGGCGGAGCCCAGTCCCGGCCATGGCCCATCTGGTCAAGCAGGTGTTGTCCTCCGCCAACTCGAACATGAGGATGCGGGATAGGCATCGCCCACGTCGATGCGGGAAAAATTGCTTTAACTAAAAAATAGCAACAAGTTCTTACTAATTAGTTCTATTAATTCAACTAGTTCTTATTAAAAATAAACTTACTATAAATAAAAATAAACTAGTACCTAATTAGTACCTAGTTCTTACTAACTAATTAGTACCTAGGAACTACTGCCCTAATTACCATCTAATTTGATGAAGCTAGGGGTGGAAAGTGGTAGCGGATATTCCAATTATCCAACTATAAAGTGAAATAAGTGGTCAAATTTTACTCGTTTTATGATTCATCTTAGAAATCTGATTCGTTTCCACCCTTACATGAACCCTAACTCATTTGAGCCGCATCCGCATCCAATTCGTTTCCACCCTTACATGAACCCTAACTAATTTGATGCAACTAAAATATAAAGAAACCCTAGGCAGAGGTAGGGGAGAGGGAGGAGCAGGCATGCTCACCTCTGGTGCCTGCGACGAGGGCGGCGTCCGGGGCGGCGTTGAGGTCGGGGCGGGGGCGGCGTTGAATCTGGGGTCGGGGCGGCATAGAGGGTGTGCGGAGAGCGCGCGGCGGCCGACAGGCGACAGCGGCGGCGAGAGTGGAGAGCTGGATTTGGGGGAAGTGGCCGTGGGGAAGGACGAACCTCGTGGTTAAGTCAGAAGTAGCAGTAGCGCGTTCCAGAAAGCGCGCTACTGCTACGTTAGCTACAGTGCGTTCTGGGATACACGCTACTGCTACTCCTTTCTCTTTTTCCCCTTTTTCATTTAGTTTTCTTCACATTTTTTCCTTTCACCTTATTCCATTTCTTTCATTTTCAATTACCTTTCTATGTGCTTTCCATTTAATTTTATATCCTTTAGTAGTAGCGAGTTTAGATTAAAACGCGCTGCTACAAAGAAAGTAGCGGTAGCGCGGTTCGATATAGGTCGCTACTACTATGTGTAGCCTATCGGCTAAGCCGTGGGAATTTTAGTAGTAACGTATTTAGAACAAGACGCGCTACTGCTAAAACTTTATCTACGACGCGGTTTGCACAGGCGCGCTACTGCTACTTAGCACCAGCGTGCTTCTTTGATCCGCGCTACTGCTAAAGTTCTGTGTATAAGGTTTTCCCTAGTAGTGTGCCCCCGTATATAAAGGAGCAATGGGGGAGTCTGGCCGGCCCTCTATGGCGCGCCAGGAGGAGGAATCCTCCTCCTAGTAGGAATAGGATTCCCTCTTTCCTACTCCTACTAGGAGGGGGAAAGGAAGGGCGAGAGGGAGAAGGAAAGGGGGGCGCCGCCCCCCCTCTCCTAGTCCAATTCGGACCAGAGGGGGAGGGGCGCGCGGCCTGCCCTAGGCCAGCCCTCTCTCTCCAGTAAGGCCCATAAGGCCCACCATTTCTCCCGGGGGGTTCCGGTAACCCTCTAGCACTCCGGTTTTCTCCGAAACCACCAGTAACACTTCCGGTGTCCGAACATAGTCATCCAATATATCGATCTTTATGTCTCAACCATTTCGAGACTCCTCGTCATGTCCGTGATCATATCCGAGACTCCTAACTACCTTCGGTACATCAAAACACAAAAACTCATAATACCGATCGTCACCAAACTTTAAGCGTGCGGACCCTACGGGTTCGAGAATTATGTAGACATGACCGAGACACGTCTCCGGTCAATAACCAATAGCAAAACCAAGATGTTCATATTGGCTCCCACATATTCTACGAAGATCTTTATCGGTCAAAACCACATAATAACATACGTTGTTCCCTTTGTCATCGGTATGTTACTTGCCCGAGATTCGATCGTCGATATCTCAATACCTAGTTCAATCTCGTTACCGGCAAGTCTCTTTACTCGTTCCGTAATACATCATCCCGCAACTAACTCGTTAGTTACAATGCTTGCAAGGCTTATAGTGATGTACATTACCGAGTGGACCCAGAGATACCTCTCCGACAATCGGAGTGACAAATCATAATCTTGATTTATGCCAACTCAACAAGTACCATCAGAGACACCTGTAGAGCACCTTTATAATCACCCAATTACGTTGTGACGTTTGGTAGCACACAAAGTGTTCCTCCGGTGATCGGAAGTTGCATAATCTCATAGTCATAGGAACATGTATAAGTCATGAAGAAAGCAATAGCAGAAAACTAAACGGTCAAGTGATAAGCTAACAGAATGGGTCAAGTCAATCACATCATTCTCCTAATAATGTGATCCCATTAATCAAATGACAACTCATGTCTATGGTTAGGAAACATAACCATCTTTGATTAACGAGCTAGTCAAGTAGAGGCATAATAGTGACACTCTGTTTGTGTGACACTCTGTTTGTCTATGTATTCACACATGTACTAAGTTTCCGGTTAATACAATTCTAGCATGAATAACAAAAATTTATCAATATATGAGGAAATAAATAATAACTTTATTATTGCCTCTAGGGCATATTTCCTTCAGTCTCCCACTTGCACTAGGGTCAATAATCTAGATTACATAGTGATGATTCTAACACCCATGGAGTCTTGGTGCTGATCATGTTTTGCTCATGAGAGAGGCTTAGTCAACGGGTCTACAACATTCAGATCCGTATGTATCTTGCAAATCTCTATGTCTCCCACCTAGACTTGATCGCGGATGGAATTGAAGCGTCTTTTGATGTGCTTGGTTCTCTTGTGAAATCTGGATTCCTTTGCCAAGGCAATTGCACCAGTATTGTCACAAAAGATTTTCATTGGACCCGATGCACTAGGTATGACACCTAGATCGGATATGAACTCCTTCATCTAGACTCCTTCATTTGCTACTTCTGAAGCAGCAATGTACTCCGCTTCACACGTAGATCTCGCCACAACGCTTTGTTTAGAACTGCTCCAACTGACAGCTCCACTGTTCAATATAAACACGTATCCGGATTGCAATTTAGAATCGTCCGATCAGTGTCAAAGCTTGCATCAACATAACCATTTACGATGAGCTCTTTGTCACCTCCATAAACGAGAAACATATCCTTAGTCCTTTTCAGGTATTTCAGGATGTTGTTGACCGCTGTCCAGTGATCCACTCCTAGATTACTTTGGTACCTCCCTGCTAAACTAATAGCAAGGCACACATCAGGTCTGGTACACAGCATTGCATACATGATAGAGCCTATGGTTGAAGCATAGGGAACATCTTTCATTTTCTCTCTATCTTCTGCAGTGGTCGGGCATTGAGTCTTACTCAACTTCACACCTTGTAACACAGGCAAGAATCCTTTCTTTGCCTGATCCATTTTGAAATTCTTCAAAACTTTGTCAAGGTATGTGCTTTGTGAAAGTCCAATTAAGCGTCCTGATCTATGTCTATAAATCTTGATGCCCAATATGTAAGCAGCTTCACCGAGGTCTTTCATTGAAAAACTCTTATTCAAGTATCCTTTTATGCTATCCAGAAATTCTATATCATTTCCAATCAACAATATGTCATCCACATATAATATTAGAAATGCTATAGAGCTCCCACTCACTTTCTTATAAATACAGGCTTCTCCAAAAGTCTGTATAAAACCATATGCTTTGATCACACTATCAAAATGTTTATTCCAACTCTGAGAGGCTTGCACCGGTCCATAAATGTATCGCTGGAGCTTGCACACTTTGTTAGCACCCTTTGGATCGATAAAACCTTTAGGTTGCATCATATACAACTCTTCTTCCAGAAATCCATTCAGGAATGCAGTCTTTACATCCATTTGCCAAATTTCATAATCATAAAATGCGGCAATAGCTAACATGATTCGGACGGACTTGAGCATCGCTACGGGTGAGAAGGTCTCATCGTAGTCAACTCCTTGAACTTGTCGAAAACCTTTAGCAACAAGTCGAGCTTTGTAGATAGTAATATTACCATCAGCGTATGTCTTCTTCTTGAAGATCCATTTATTCTTGATGGATTGCCGATCATCGGGCAAGTCAACCAAAGTCCACACTTTGTTCTCATACATGGATCCCATCTCAGATTTCATGGCCTCAAGCCATTTTGCGGAATCTGGGCTCATCATCGCTTCCTCATAGTTTGTAGGTTCGTCATGGTATAGTAACATGACCTCCAGAACAGGATTACCATACCACTCTGGTGCGGATTTTACTCTGGTTGACCTACGAGGTTCTGTAGTAACTTGATCTGAAGTTTCATGACCATCATCATTAGCTTCCTCACTAATTGGTGTAGTGTGATGAACTACTTTCCAATAAGGGAGTAGGTACAGTTACCTCATCAACTTCTACTTTCCTCCCACTCACTTCTTCTGAGAGAAACTCCTTCTCTAGAAAGGATCCATTCTTAGCAACAAAAGTCTTGCCTTCGGATCTGTGATAGAAGGTGTACCCAACTGTCTCTTTTGGGTATCCTATGAAGACACAGTTCATAAGGAGTCGTCTCAACGGATTTAGATGGTGCCCTATTTAACGTGAATGCAGTCGTCTCTGAAGCATAACCCCAAAATGATAGCGATAAATCAGTAAGAGACATCATAGATCGCACCATATCTACTAAAGTACGATTACGACGTTTGGACACACCATTATGTTGTGGTGTTCCGGGTGGGGTGAGTTGCGAAACTATTCCACATTGTTTCAAATGAAGACCAAACTCATAACTCAAATATTCTCCTCCATGATCAGATCATAGAAACTTTATTTTCTTGTTACGATGATTTTCCACTTCACTCTGAAATTCTTTGAAATTTTCAAATGTTTCAGACTTATGTTTCATTAAGTAGATATACCCATATCTACTCAAATCATCTGCGAAGGTGAGAACATAACGATACCCGCCGCGAGCCTCAATATTCATTGAACCACATACATCAGTATGTATGATTTCCAACAAATCTGTTGCTTGCTCCATAGTTTCGGAGAACGGCATTTTAGTCATCTTGCCCATGAGGCACGGTTCGCAAGTACCAAGTGATTCATAATCAAGTGATTCCAAAAGTCCATCAGAATGGAGTTTCTTCATGCGCTTTATACCAATATGACCTAAAGGGCAGTGCCACAAATAATTTGCACTATCATTATCAACTCTGCATCTTTTAGCTTCAATACTATGAATATGTGTATCTCCACTATCGAGATTCAAAAAGAATAGACCACTCTTTAAGGGTGCATGACCATAAAAGATATTACTCATATAAATAGAACAACCATTATTCTCTGATTTAAATGAATAACCATCTCGCATCAAACAAGATCCAGATATAATGTTCATGCTTAACGCTGGCACCAAATAACAATTATTCG
This sequence comes from Triticum urartu, assembly GCF_003073215.2. Lineage (NCBI taxonomy): Eukaryota > Viridiplantae > Streptophyta > Magnoliopsida > Poales > Poaceae > Triticum > Triticum urartu. Next base: position 486,121,351 of record NC_053024.1, read on the forward strand.
GGTCTAATACTAATCCCGAAGGTACACGTAGAGGTAGCGTGCTGACTGCGATCACATCGACTTTGGAACCATTTCCCACGCGCATTGTCACCTCGTCCTTTGCCAATCTTCGCTTAATCCGTAGTCCCTATTTTGAGTTGCAAATATTAGCAACAGAACCAGTATCAAATACCCAGGCACTACTGCGAGAATTAGTAAGGTACACATCAATAACATGTATATCACATATACCTTTGTTCACCTTGCCATCCTTCTTATCCGCCAAATACTTGGGGCAATTCCGCTTCTAGTGACCAGTCTGTTTGCAGTAGAAGCACTCAGTCTCAGGCTTAGGTCCACACTTGGGTTTCTTCTCTTGAGCAGCAACTTGTTTGCCGTTCTTTTTGAAGTTCCCTTTCTTCTTCCCCTTACCCTTTTTCTTGAAACTGGTGGTCTTGTTAACCATCAACACTTGATGCGCCTTCTTGATTTCTACCTCCGCAGCCTTTAGCATTGAGAAGAGCTCGGGAATTGTTTTATTCATCCCTTGCAGGTTATAGTTCATCACGAAGCTCTTGTAGCTTGGTGGAAGTGATTGAAGAACTCTGTCAGTGACACTATCAACAGGAAGATTAACTCCCAGTTGGGTCAAGTGGTTATGGTACCCAGACATTCTGAGTATATGTTCACTGACAGAACTATTCTCCTCCATCTTGTAGCTGTAGAACTTATTGGAGACTTCATATCTCTCAATCTGGACATTTGCTTGAAATATTAACTTCAACTCCTAGAACATCTCGTATGCTCCATGACATTCAAAACGTCGTTGAAGTCCCGGTTCTAAGCCGTAAAGCATGGCACACTGAACTATCGAGTAGTCATCAGCTTTGCTCTGCCAGACGTTCATAACATCTAGTGTTGCTCCTGCAGCAGGTTTGGTACTTAGCGGTGCTTCCAGGACGTAATTCTTCTGTGCAGCAATGAGGATAATCCTCAAGTTACGGACCCAGTCCGTGTAATTGCTACCATCATCTTTCAACTTTGCTTTCTCAAGGAATGCATTAAAATTCAACGGAACAACAGCATGGGCCATCTATCTACAACAACATAGACATGCAAAAATACTACCAGGTACTAAGTTCATGATAAATTAAGGTTCAGTTAATCAAATTATTAAAGAACTCCCACTTAGATAGACATCCCTCTAATCATCTAAGTGATCACGTGATCCATATCAACTAAACCATGTCCTATCACCACGTGAGATGGAGTAGTTTTCAATGGTGAACATATATATGTTGATCATATCTTCTATATGATTCACGGTCGACCTTTCGGTCTCTAGTGCTCCGAGGCCATATTTGCATATGCTAGGCTCGTCAAGTTTAACCCGAGTATTCTGCATGTGCAAAACTGACTTGCACCCGTTGTATGTGAACGTAGAGCTTATCACACCCGATCATCACGTGGTGTCTCGGCATGACGAACTTTCACAATGGTGCATACTCAGGGAGAACACTTGTAGCTTGAAATTTAGTGAGAGATCATCTTATAATGCTACCATCGATCTAAGCAAAATAAGATGCATAAAAGATAAACATCGTATGCAATCAATATAAGTGATATGATATGGCCATCATCATCTTGTGCTTGTGATCTCTATCTCCGAAGCACCGTCATGATCACCATCGTCACCGGCGCGACACCTTGATCTCCATCGTAGCATCGTTGTCGTCTCGCCAACTATTGCTTCTACGACTATCGCTACCTCTTAGTGATAAAGTAAAGTAATCACAGGGCGATTGCATTGCATACAATAAAGCGGCAACCTTATGGCTTCTGCCAGTTGCCGATAACTCGGTTACAAAACATAATCATCTCATACAACAAAATATAGCATCATGTCTTGACCATATCACATCACAACATGCCCTGCAAAAACAAGTTAGACGTCCTCTACTTTGTTGTTGCAAGTTTTACGTGGCTGTTATGGGCTGAGCAAGAACCGTTCTTACGTACGCATCAAACCCACAACGATAGTTTGTCAAGTTAGTGTTGTTTTAACCTTCTCAAGGACCGGGCGTAGCCACACTCGGTTCAACTAAAGTTGGATAAACTGACACCCGCTAGCCTGTTGGAAATATGCCCTAGAGGCAATAATAAATTAGTTATTATTATATTTCCTTGTTCATGATAATCGTTTATTATCCATGCTAGAATTGTATTTATAGGAAACTCAGATACATGTGTGGATACATAGACAACACCATGTCCCTAGTAAGCCTCTAGTTGACTGGCTCGTTGATCAATAGATGGTTACGGTTTCCTGACCATGGACATTGGATGTCATTGATAACGGGATCACATCATTAGGAGAATGATGTGATGGACAAGACCCAATCCTAAGCCTAGCACAAGATCATGTAGTTCGTATGCTAAAGCTTTTCTAATGTCAAGTATCATTTCCTTAGACCATGAGATTGTGCAACTCCCGGATACCGTAGGAATGCTTTGGGTGTACCAAACGTCACAACGTAACTGGGTGACTATAAAGGTACACTACAGGTATCTCCGAAAGTGTCTGTTGGGTTGGCATGAATCGAGACTGGGATTTTGTCACTCCGTGTAAACGGAGAGGTATCTCTGGGCCCACTCGGTAGGACATCATCATAATGTGCACAATGTGATCAAGGAGTTGGATCACGGGATGATGTGTTACGGAACGAGTAAAGAGACTTGCCGGTAACGAGATTGAACAAGGTATCGGGATACCGACGATCGAATCTCGGGCAAGTATCGACATACCGATAGACAAAGGGAATTGTATACGGGATTGATTAAGTCCTTGACATCGTGGTTCATCCGATGAGATCATCGTGGAACATGTGGGAGCCAACATGGGTATCCAGATCCCGCTGTTGGTTATTGACCGGAGAACGTCTCGGTCATGTCTGCATGTCTCCCGAACCCGTAGGGTCTACACACTTAAGGTTCGATGACGCTAGGGTTATAAAGGAAGTTTGTATGTGGTTACCGAATGTTGTTCGGAGTCCCGGATGAGATCCCGGACGTCACGAGGAGTTCCGGAATGGTCCGGAGGTAAAGATTAATATATAGGAAGTCTATTTCGGCCATCGGGACAAGTTTCGGGGTCATCGGTATTGTACCGGGACCACCGGAAGGGTCCCGGGGGCCCACCGGGTGGGGCCACCTATCCCGGAGGGTCCCATGGGCTGAAGTGGGAAGGGATCCAGCCCAAAGTGGGCTGGGGCGCCACTTCCCTTATGGCCCATGCGCCTAGGGTGAAGGGGGAACCCTAAGGAAGAGTCCCAAGGAGGGAAGGCACCTCCTAGGTGCCTTGGGGGGGAGGGAAACCTCCCCTGGCCGCCGCCCCCTAGGAGATTGGATCTCCTAGGGCTGGCGCACCCCCCCTTGGGCTCCCTATATATAGTGAGGGTAGGAGGGCCTCTTGAGACACACCTTATGCCTTTGGTGCAGCCCCTCCCTCTCTCCTAAGTCCTTCTCCTCTCCCGTGGTGCTTGGCGAAGCCCTGCAGGATTGCCACGCTCCTCCACCACCACCACGCCGTTGTGCTGCTGCTGGATGGAGTCTTCCTCAACCTCTCCCTCTCTCCTTGCTGGATCAAGGCATGGTAGACGTCACCGGGCTGTACGTGTGTTGAACGCGGAGGTGTCGTCCGTTCGGCACTAGGATCTCCGGTGATTTGGATCACGACGAGTACGACTCTATCAACCCCGTTCACTTGAACGCTTCCGCTTAGCGATCTACAAGGGTATGTAGATGCACTCTCCTTCCCCTCGTTGCTAGTCTCTCCATAGATAGATCTTGGTGACACGTAGGAAAATTTTGAATTTCTGCTACGTTCCCCAACAGTGGCATCATGAGCTAGGTCTATTGCGTAGATTCTATGCACGAGTAGAACACAAAGTAGTTGTGGGCGTTGATTTTGTTCAATATGCTTACCGTTACTAGTCCAATCTTGATTCGGCGGCATCGTGAGATGAAGCGGCCCGGACCAACCTTACACGTACTCTTACGTGAGACCGGTTCCACCGACAAACATGCACTAGTTGCATAAGGTGGCTGGCGGGTGTCTGTCTCTCCCACTTTAGTCGAATCGGATTCGATGAAAAGGGTCCTTATGAAGGGTAAATAGCAATTGGCATATCACATTGTGGTCTTTGCGTAGGTAAGAAACGTTCTTGCTAGAAACCCATAGCAGCCACGTAAAACATGCAAACAACAATTAGAGGACGTCTAACTTGTTTTTGCAGGGTATGCTATGTGATGTGATATGGCCAAAAGGATGTGATGAATGATATATGTGATGTATGAGATTGATCATGTTCTTGTAATAGGAATCACGACTTGCATGTCGATGAGTATGACAACCGGCAGGAGCCATAGGAGTTATCTTAATTTATTTATGACCTACGTGTCAACATAAACGTCATGTAATTACTTTACTTTATTGCTAACCGTTAGCTGTAGTAGTAGAAGTAATAGATGACGTGACAACTTCATGGAGACACGATGATGGAGATCATGATGATGGAGATCATGATGATGGAGATCATGGTGTCATGCCGGTGACGATGATGATCATGGAGCCCCAAGATGGAGATCAAAGGAGCTATATGATATTGGCCATATCATGTCACTACTATTTGATTGCATGTGATGTTTATCATGTTTATACATCTTATTTGCTTAGAACGACGGTAGTAAATAAGATGATCCCTTACAACAATTTCAAGAAGTGTTCTCCCCTAACTGTGCACCGTTGCGACAGTTCGTGTTTCGAAGCACCACGTGATGATCGGGTGTTAGATTCTAACGTTCGAATACAACGGGTGTTGACGAGCCTAGCATGTACAGACATGGCCTCGGAACACATGCAAACACTTAGGTTGACTTGACGAGCCTAGCATGTACAGACATGGCCTCCGAACACAGAAGACCGAAAGGTCGAGCATGAGTCGTATAGAAGATACGATCAACATGAAGATGTTCACCGATGTTGACTAGTCCGTCTCACGTGATGATCGGACACGGCCTAGTTGACTCGGATCATGTAATCACTTAGATGACTAGAGGGATGTCTATCTGAGTGGGAGTTCATAAGATAAACTTAATTATCCTGAACATAGTCAAAAGGATGTTTGCAAAATTATGTCGTAGCTCGCACTTTAGTTCTACTGTTTAGATATGTTCCTAGAAAAAAATTAGTTGAAAGTTTAAAGTAGCAATTATGCGGACTAGGTCCGTAAACTGAGGATTGTCCTCATTGCTTCTTAGAAGGCTTATGTCCTTGATGCACCGCTCAGTGTGCTGAACCTCGAACGTTGTCTGTGGATGTTGTGAACATCTGACATACACATTTTGATAACTACGTGATAGTTCAGTTAAACGGTTTAGAGTTGAGGCACCGAAGACGTTTTTGAAACATCGCAGAACATATGAGATGTTCCAAGGACTGAAATTGGGATTTCAGGCTCGTGCCCACGTCAAGAGGTATAAGACCTCCGACGATTTTCTTAGCCTGCAAACTAAGGGAGAAAAGCTCAATTGTTGAGCTTGTGATTAGATTGTCTGAGTACAACAATCATTTGAATCAAGTGGGAGTTGATCTTCCAGATGAGACAGTGATGTTTCTCCGAAGTCATTACCACCAAGCTGCTAGAGCTTCGTGATGAACTATAATATATCAGGGACATATATGATGATCCTTGAGATATTCGCGATGTTTGACACCACAAAAGTAGAAATCAAGAAGGAGCATCAATTGTTGATGGTTGGCGAAACCACTAGTTTCAAGAAGGGCAAGGGCACAAAGGGATACTTCATGAAACGGCAATTCAGCTACTGCTCTAGTGAAGAAACCCAAGGTTGAACCCAAACCCGAGACTGAGTGCTTCTGTAATAAGGGGAACAGCCACTGGAGCAGAATTACCCTAGATACTTGGTAGATGAGAAGGCTGGCAAGGTCGATAGAAGTATATTGGATATACATTGTGTTGTTGTGTACTTTACTAGTACTCCTAGTAGCACCAGGGTATTAGATACCGGTTCGGTTGCTAAGTGTTAGTAACTCGAAATAAAAGCTACTGAATAAACGGAGACTAGCTAAAGGTGAGACGACGATATGTGTTGGAAGTATTTCCAAGGTTGATCAAATATCGTCCGCTCCCTCTACCATCAAGATTGGTGTTTGCGTTGAGCATAGATATGATTGGATTATGTCTGTCGCAATGCGGTTATTCATTTAAGGAGAATAATGGTTACTCTGTTTATTTGAATAATACCTTCAAATGGTCTTACACCTAAAATGAATGGTTTATTGAATCTCGATCGTAGTGATACACATGTTCATGTCAAAAGATAGTAATGATAGTACCACCTACTTGTGGCACTGCCATGTAAGTCATATCGGTATAAAACGCATGAAGAAGCTCCATGTTGATGGATCTTTGGACTCACTCATTTTTGAAAGGATTGAGACATGCGAACCATGTTTGTTGGTAGATATGCATGAAGAAACTCTATACAGATGGATCGTTTGGACTCACTTGATTTTGAATCACTTGAGACATGCAAATCATACCACATGGGCAAGATGACTGAAAGCCTCGTTTTCAGTAAAATGGAACTAGAAAGCAACTTGTTGGAAGTAATACATTTTGATGTGTGCAGTCCAATGAGTGCTGAGGCATGTAGTGGATATCGTTATGTTCTTACTTCACAGATGACTTGAGTAGATGTTGAGTATATTTACTTGATGAATCACGAGTCTGAATTATTGAAAGGTTCAAGTAATTTCAGGGTGAAGTTGAAAGATTGTCATGACAAGAGGATAAAAGATCTATGATATGATCATAGAGATGAATATCTGAATTACGAGTTTGGCACAGAATTAAGACATTGTGGAAATTGTTTCACAACTAATACAGCCTGGAACACCATAGTGTGATGGTGTGTTCGAACATCATAACTGCACCCTATTGGATATGAAGCATACCATGATGTCTCTTATCGAATTACCACAATAGTTTATGGGTTAGGCATTAGAGACAACCACATTCACTTTAAAAGGGGCACCACGTAATTCTGATGAGATGACACCGTATGAACTATGGTTTAGAGAAACCTAAGCTGTCATTTCTTAAAAGTTTGGGGCTGCGATGCTTATGTGAAAAAGTTTCAGGCTGATAAGCTCGAACCCAAAGCGGATAAATGCATCTTCATAGGACACCCAAAACAGTTGGGTATACCTCCTGTCTCAGATCCGAAAGCAATAAGGGATTGTTTCTAGAATCGGGTCCTTTCTCGAGGAAAAGTTTCTCTCGAAAGAATTGAGTGGGAGGATGGTGGAGACTTGATGAGGTTATTGAACCGTCTCTTCAACTAGTGTGTGGCAGGGCACAGGAAGTTGTTCCTGTGGCACCTACACCAATTGAAGTGGAAGCTTATGATAGTGATCATGAAACTTCAGATCAAGTCACTGCCAAACCTCGTGGGATGACAAGGATGCGTACTACTTCAGAGTGGTACGTAATCCTGTCTTGGAAGTCATGTTGCTAGACAACAATGAACCTACGAGCTATGGAGAAGCGATGGTGGGCCTGGATTCCGATAAATGGCTCGAGGCCATAAAATCCGAGAGAGGATCCATGTATGAAAACAAAGTGTAGACTTTGGAAGAACTACTTGATGGTCGTGAGGCTGTTGAGTACAGATGGATTTAAAAGGAAGACGGACAATGATGGTAAATGTCACCATTAAGAAAGCTCGACTTGTCGTTAAGAAGTTTCCCGACAAGTTCAAGGAGTTGACTACGGTGAGACTTTCTCACTCGTAGCGATGCTAAGAGTCTGTTGGAATTATATTAGCGATTACTTCATTATTTATGAAATCTTGCAGATAGGATGTCAAAACATTGTTTCCTCGACGATTTTCTTGAGGAAAGGTTGTATGTGATACAACCGGAAGGTTTTGTCAATCCTGAAAGATGCTAATAAGTATGCAAAGCTCCAGCAATCCTTCTAAGGACTGGAGTAAGCATCTCAGAGTTGGAATGTATGCTTTGATGATGATCAAAGATTTTGGGTGTACACAAAGTTTATGAGAAACTTGTATTTCCAAAGAGGTGAGTGGGAGCACTATAGAATTTCTGATGAATATATGTTGTTGACATATTGTTGATCAGAAATGACGTAGAATTTCTGGAAAGCATATAGGGTTATTTGGAAAGTGTTTTTCAATGGAAGGCCTGGATTAAGCTACTTGAACATTGAGCATCAAGATCTATGAGGATGGATCAAAACGCTTAATGGTACTCTCAAATGAGCACATACCTTGACATGATCTTGAAGGTGTTCAAGATGGATCAGTCAAAGAAGGAGTTCTTGCCTGAGTTGTAAGGTATGGAGTTAAGACTTAAAGCTCGACCACGGCAGAATAGAGAGAAAGGACGAAGGTCGTCCCCTATGCTTAAGACATAGGCTCTACAGTATGTTATGCTGTGTACCGCACCTGAAGTGTGCCTTGCCATGAGTCATCAAGGGGTACAAGAGTGATCCAAGAATGGATCACAAGACAGCGGTCAAAGTTATCCTTAGTAACTAGTGGACTAAGGAATTTTCTCGATTATGGAGGTGGTAAAAGAGTTCGTCGTAAAGGGTTACGCCGATGCAAACTTTGACACTAATCCAGATTATTCTGAGTAGTAAACTGGATTCATATAGTAGAACAGTTATTTGGAATAGCTCCAAATGTAGCGTAGTAGTTGCATCTACAAAATACATAAGAAATTTGTGAAGTACATACGGATCTGAAAGATTCAGGCCCATTGACTAAAACCTCTCTCACAAGCAAAACATGATCAAACCCAGCACTCATCGAGTGTTAATCACATGGTAAATGTGAACTAGATTATTGACTCTAGTAAACTCTTTGGGTGTTAGTCACATGGGGATGTGACCTTGAGTGTTAATCACATATCGATGTGAACTGGATTATTAACTCTAGTGCAAGTGGGAGACTGTTGGAAATATGCCCTAGAGGCAATAATAAATTAGTTATTATTATATTTCCTTGTTCATGATAATCGTTTATTATCCATGCTAGAATTGTATTGATAGGAAACTCAGATACATGTGTGGATACATAGACAACACCATGTCCCTAGTAAGCCTCTAGTTGACTGGCTCGTTGATCAATAGATGGTTACGGTTTCCTGACCATGGACATTGGATGTCGTTGATAATGGGATCACATCATTAGGAGAATGATGTCATGGACAAGACCCAATCCTAAGCCTAGCACAAGATCATGTAGTTCGTATGCTAAAGCTTTTCTAATGTCAAGTATCATTTCCTTAGACCATGAGATTGTGCAACTCCCGGATACCGTAGGAATGCTTTGGGTGTACCAAACGTCACAACATAACTGGGTGACTATAAAGGTACACTACAGGTATCTCCGAAAGTGTCTGTTGGGTTGGCACGAATCGAGACTGGGATTTGTCACTCCGTGTAAACGGAGAGGTATCTCTGGGCCCACTCGGTAGGACATCATCATAATGTGCACAATGTGATCAAGGAGTTGATCACGGGATGATGTGTTACGGAACGAGTAAAAGAGACTTGCCGGTAACGAGATTGAACAAGGTATCGGGATACCGACGATCGAATCTCGGGCAAGTATCGTACCGCTAGACAAAGGGAATTGTATACGGGATTGATTAAGTCCTTGACATCGTGGTTCATCCGATGAGATCATCGTGGAACATGTGGGAGCCAACATGGGTATCCAGATCCCGCTATTGGTTATTGACCGGAGAATGTCTCGGTCATGTCTGCATGTCTCCCGAACCCGTAGGGTCTACACACTTAAGGTTCGATGACGCTAGGGTTATAAAGGAAGCTTGTATGTGGTTACCGAATGTTGTTCGGAGTCCCGGATGAGATCCCGGACGTCACGAGGAGTTCCGGAATGGTCCGGAGGTAAAGATTTATATATAGGAAGTCCTATTTCGGCCATCGGGACAAGTTTCGGGGTCATCGGTATTGTACCGGGACCACCGGAAGGGTCCCGGGGGCCCACCGGGTGGGGCCACCTATCCCGGAGGGTCCCATGGGCTGAAGTGGGAAGGGATCCAGCCCAAAGTGGGCTGGGGCGCCACTTCCCTTATGGCCCATGCGCCTAGGGTGAAGGGGGAACCCTAAGGAAGAGTCCCAAGGAGGGAAGGCACCTCCTAGGTGCCTTGGGGGGAGGGAAACCTCCCCTGGCCGCCGCCCCCTAGGAGATTGGATCTCCTAGGGCTGGCGCACCCCCCCCCCCTTGGGCTCCCTATATATAGTGAGGGTAGGAGGGCCTCTTGAGACACACCTTATGCCTTTGGTGCAGCCCCTCCCTCTCTCCTAAGTCCTTCTCCTCTCCCGTGGTGCTTGGCGAAGCCCTGCAGGATTGCCATGCTCCTCCACCACCACCACGCCGTTGTGCTGCTGCTGGATGGAGTCTTCCTCAACCTCTCCCTCTCTCCTTGCTGGATCAAGGCGTGGGAGACGTCACCGGGCTGTACGTGTGTTGAACGCGGAGGTGCCGTCCGTTCGGCACTAGGATCTCCGGTGATTTGGATCACGACGAGTACGACTCTATCAACCCCGTTCACTTGAACGCTTCCGCTTAGCGATCTACAAGGGTATTTAGATGCACTCTCCTTCCCCTCGTTGCTAGTCTCTCCATAGATAGATCTTGGTGACACGTAGGAAAATTTTGAATTTCTGCTACGTTCCCCAACAAGCCACCTATGTGCAAAGCACGTCGGTAGAACCCGTCTCGCGTAAGCGTATGCGTAATGTCGGTCCGGACCGCTTCATCCAATAATACCGCCAAACCAAAGTATGACATGCTGGTAAGCATTATGACTTGTATCGCCCACAAGTCACTTGTGTTTTACTCGTGCATATAATATCTACGCATAAACCTGGCTCGGATGCCACTGTTGGGAAACGTAGTAATTTCAAAAAAATTCCTATGCACACACAGGATCATGGTGATGCATAGCAACGAGAGGGGAGAGTGTGTCCACGTACCCTCGTAGACCGAAAGTGGAAGCGTTAGCACAACGCGGTTGATGTAGTCGTATGTCTTCATGATCTGACCGATCCAAGTACCGAACGCACGGCACCTCCGAGTTCAGTACACGTTCAGCTCGATGACGTCCCACGAACTCCGATCCAGCAGAGCTTCATGGGAGAGTTTCGTCAGCACGACGGCGTGATGACGGTGATGATGATGCTACCGACGCAGGGCTTCGCCTAAGCACAGCTATGATATAATCGAGGTGGATTATGGTGGAGGGGGTGAAAGGATCGATATGGCTGACTAGAGGGGGTGAATAGGCAACTAACAATTTTTAGCTTTTCTTTAACAATTTAAACTTTGCATCAAAGTAGGTTGTCTAGATATGCAACTAGGTGAGCAACCTATGTGATGCAACAAGGATAGGAACACAAGCAAGCAAGAGATATAACACAAATAAGCTTGCACAAGTAAAGGCACGAGATAACCAAGAGTGGAGACGGTGGAGACAAGGATGTGTTACCGAAGTTCCTTCCCTTTGAGGGGAAGTACGTCTCCGTTGGAGCGGTGTGGAGGCACAATGCTCCCCAAGAAGCCACTAGGGCCACTGTATTCTCCTCACGCCCTCACACAATGCGAGATGCCGTGATTCCACTATTGGTGCCCTTGGAGGCGGCGACCGAACCTTTACAAACAAGGTTGGGGCAATCTCCACAACTCAATTGGAGGCTCCCAACGACACCACGAAGCTTCACCACAATGGACTATGGCTCCGCGGTGACCTCAACCATCTAGGATGCTCAAACACCCAAGAGTAACAAGATCCGCAAGGGATTAGTGGGGGGAATCAAATTTCTCTTGGTGGAAGTGTGGATCGAGGCCTTCTCAACCACTCCTGAGCAAATCAACAAGTTTGATTGGCTAGGGAGTGAGATCGGGCGAAAATGGAGCTTAGAGCAACAATGGAGCTTAGGGTTGGAAGAGATAAGTCAACGGGGAAGAAGGGGACCCCTTTTATAGTGAGGGACAAAGATCCAACCGTTATCCACCTACCAGCCCGCGGCCAGCGGTACTACCGCACCAGGCAAGCGGTACTACCGTGGGGCCACGCGGTACTTACGCTTTCTGCCAAGCGGTACTACCGCAAGGTCACGCGGTACAACCGTGCAGGCCCCTGGTACTACCGCTGCACCAGCAACAGCTAGGCCGGACCTGTAGCACAAGTGCTGAGGGCGGTACTTCCGCGGGCGCGGTACTACCGCTCCCCCTTGCGGTACTACCGCAAGGCAGGAACCCCCTGGCCTGGGAAGAGTGTGGATAAGGAAACATTCGTGCCTACTTCCACTGAAAAACGGAAGAAGCAAAAACCCGACACAGTACTACCGCAGAGGGGCGGTACTACCGCCTGACAGCTGAGCACGGTACTACCGCGGAAGGAAAGCGGTACTACCGTGGTAGGCGCGGATGTAAAAAATTACATCCGCCCCTACTACCGTGGGGGAGCGGTACTAGCCTGGTGGGCCACGGTATTGTAGCTCCAGGGGAGCGGTACTACCGTGGGCACCTGCGGTACTACCGCGCCGCAGCACGGTACTACCGCTGGTGCCTATGGTACTACCGCTCACCTGGGAGCAGTACTACCGCGAGCCAACACAGCAGCCAGAAACAAGGTGACGAGATAACAACGGAGGAAGCTCCAAGGTGCAAGGGAAAGGAGGGGACAAGGAAGAAACGTGTACGTGATGATTCCACCCAAACCTTTCCGACGCGGACCCCCTCTTAATAGTACGGCTTTCCTACGACTCAAATCCACCAAAAAGAAACGTAGAAAAGACGCCGTCTTCAACAGTCTTCGAGGGGCACCCAACCGTCTTGTGCCTAGCGATGAAACGTCTGGGATACTCAAGGCACATGATTAGTCCGCAAACGCATTGTCATCAATCACCAAAACACCTTAGGGATAAATATGCCCTTACAATCTCCCCCTTTTTGGTGGATTGATGACAATACGGGATTTGCACAAGGGAAATAATATTAAGCAAACGCAAACCCCTCCTCTCTAGAATATAGACGGGCTCCCCCTAGATGTGTGCCAACTAGATGGGTGCTTTGGACAGCACGGCACACATACTAGGATCAAAGCTCCCCCTATATTATAGAGACAAGGTATATCTTGCAATAGAAAGGCTAACACTAGACAAGATAGCACAAACATAAGTTAACTAAAATAGACTAGAGTGCATATGTCTTACACCATATGTAGGATAAGTCTCGAAGGCACAAACCAAACAAAGGCAAACGAGGTTCAAACGACAAAGCAAACACACCAAGCACGACACAACGCAAATCCCTACACTCTCTCCCCCTTTGGCATCGAGACGCCAAAAAGGCAGAGAGGACACCTACACACACGGGGTGGCTCAGGCAGAGAAGTCATCCCACTGCTCCTCATGCTCCTCGTCAGACTCAGCGGCGGGGACGGACTCCTCGATGTCCTCCTCGGAACTAGTCCACTTTTACCCGTGCTTCGCCATCCATGCAACCTCTGGCGTGATGACATCCTCAGAACCACCAGAGACATCCTCTCCAAAGAGCCGCATAACCTTCTTGTCACGGCGGCGACTCTCCTTGTCTGCCACGTCAGTCCTGTACTGTCCCTTTGCCTGCATGCAGAAGAGAGTCTTCATCTTGTCCTTTAACTTCTTGGCCCACGATGGCTCAGAGGAAGGTGTGGTAGACCTAGCAGCACGGTCCTCAGCAACATTCTCTGCACCAGTCTCCCCCTCACCAACAGCCCTCCTAGGAGTAGAAGCCTCAGCACGGGTAGTAGTGTTGGCCCAGTTGGGCTTGACGCAGAGACTGATGGACTCATGCCAAATCCAGTCTGGAGCAAGGAACTCATCACTAGGGTACATCTTCTCCCAAGTTGTGGAGAGCAACAGAAATAGGTACGGTCCATAGATAGGTACCTTGCGGGTGAACACCGCAAACCGAAGCTCACACCACATGATGTGTGAGACATCAAGTGGCTGAGTCTGAGACAAACGTGCCTCCGCACACAGGAGCAACATGTCCTTGTCGCCAATGTGTGGGAACAGAGTGCTGCGGAAGATGCGATGCATGATATCCAGAAAGGAGTTCAGTACCCAAGTCGACTTGCCATTGGGGAGAACCTTCTCAACAAGGAATGGCTGGAGCAAGTTCTTGTTGGCAGACTCAGAGTTGGCGTGGGGGCGAACACCAACGGGTGTGTGAAGCCGTCATCAGGTATGTGAAGCAGATCCATGAACTCCTTCCATGTAGCAGACAGCTGACGGCCGTTGGTCATCCAGGTCATCCTCCGCTCATCCCCGGGGTGAAAGTAGACTGATGCAAAGAACTGACAAACAAGCACAGGGTCATAGTCAAGGTGAAAGGAGATCACAGGCTCAATAGCAAACTGCTCCACCAAGTCCAGAGCCTCTCCAAAATAGTCACGAAACTTGTCCTTCCTCATGTGATTCATGTCTATCCACTTGACATCCACGAAGGTATTCTGCTTGTTGTTGATCACATCCAGATAAATAAGAGCCTGCTGCTTGGTCCAAAACAACTCAGTGCCTCTGAGGACAGCACGAGGATTCACATAGGGGTTGATCTTCTGACGTTCGACATACTCATTGAGGGAAATCTCATCCATGCCCTTAGCAGGTTCCTTTTGCTAGCTGCCAGTGGTCTTGACATCGCGCTTGGGGGCATTGGAGCCCTCTGGTGCTTCATCTTGGGGATTGCGCAGACGCTTGGAGCCTGTGTCACGACTGGGATTGGAACGGCGAGAGCCACCACCTGAGACACAAAGCGCAAAACACACACGACAAGCAAGAAGGATCAATGCAAAGACCACAACAAAGCAAAAGAAACATGTAGGAAGCACACAAGATAATTGCCATGAGAGAGATTTGACCCCTACGATAGAACAGCCAAGTGTTGCGGTACTAAGATTGTAGTACCGCTCCTAGTCGCGGTAGTACCATGCAAGGTCACGGTAGTACCGGGTCTGGGAGCGGTAGTAGGATCTTAGTGCCACAACTGGCGCGGTAGTACCGCACCTGACGGGCGGTAGTACCGCACGAGCGGTAGTATCGCACATTAGACACGGTAGTACCGCACCGCGTCAGATCCGAACAAGTTTCAAATCTGAGAAAGCCCGCGAAACCACGGAGGTACTATGGTTGGACAAATCTATCACAGGACAACATATCAAGTATAATTCCTACGCAACACGGCTCTCCTACATCCTACTCTTGCACAGATTTGGCCTAAAATCTCAAGAACAACATGCATCTCCCCAAAAACCTAGAAGCGAGAGAACAACCAAGAAAGAGAGGGATTTGGCGAAAAACCTTGTTTCATGGCAAGAGGAAGTGGTGGGGAATGATCCCACCGGTCAGAATCCGAGGAGAGTGGCCGGAGATGGAGATCCGGCGAGGACCTCCGGCACCATTCTTGAGCGAGAGAGATAGAGAGAGACGTGGGGAGAGAGACAAGTGAATGGGTATGGGGAGTTGGAACTCCCCTGCCCGAGTCATAACCCCCACGCCCACTCAATGGCGCGGTAGTACCGTGCGTCATCGCGGTAGTACCGCTCGGCGGAAGTACCACACCTGAGCGGTAGTACCGCTCTCCGGTGCGGTAGTACCGTGCCCTCTCAACGCGGTAGTACCGCGGCAAGCCGCGGTAGTACCGTGGGCTCAAAAAGTTGCAAGTTTCAAGCAGGTCTTTGCATAAAAACTTCGAGGCAACACGACACCACAAGACCACGCGACACACGAAGGCAGAAAGGCAAACGACAACACGAAACAACCACGAGACACCACCTCTCCAAAGAGAGGGTGGTGGCCGGAGCCACCTATGTTTGAGTCAATTGGTATGGCACCGCGAAGAATTATCCTTGGGCCCATGACCAAAACTCGTCTTTGAGGCACAAGTACCATCAAACATGGCTAATGTGAAAGACTTGATCAATTTATGCATAATGGGGGGAAGGAGAGTTCATTGAGAGAACAACACTCCCCCTATGTCCATGCCTACATCTAAACAAGACAACAAGTTGAGTATGGTGGGGTGTGCAAGGGTTCAAGCAACATTGCTCGAATCAATGATATTTAGCTCATGCCTTAACTCGCAAAATCTTGCTTCATCCAAGGGCTTCGTGAAAATATCTGCAAGGTTATCATGAGTGTTGACATAGTTGAGCTCGATCTCTCCTCGCCTAATGTGATCCCGGATGAAGTGATATCGAATCTCAATATGCTTCGTCTTGAAGTGTTGCACCGGGTTGAGAGAGATCTTGATGGCACTTTCATTGTCACACCAAAGAGGCACTTTGTCACAAATGACACTGTAATCCTTTAAAGTTTGCCTCATCCATAAGAGCTGTGCACAACAACTACCAGCCGCCACATACTCCGCTTCGGTGGACGAGAGAGACACACAACTTTGCTTTTTGGAAGACCAACTTACCAAAGAGCAACCAAGGAATTGGCACCCTCCGGAAGTGGACTTCCTATCCACTTTGTCTCCCGCCCAATCGGAATCCAAATACCCTACAAGCTTGAAGTTTGCTCCTGTTGGGTACCATAAGCCAAAGTTTGGGGTATGAGCCAAATATCGAAAGATTCGTTTGACCACCACATAGTGACTTTCCTTAGGTGCGGCTTGAAACCGTGCACAAATTCCCACACTCAACATGATATCCGGTCTAGATGCACAAAGGTAAAGCAAGGAGCCTATCATGGAACGATATACCTTTTGATCAACTGCTTTACCATTGGGATCTATGTCAAGTTGGCACTTGGTGGGCATTGGAGTGGAAGCCGACTTGACATCACTTAGCTTGAATCTCTTGAGCATGTCTTGAGTGTATTTGGCTTGGTTGATGAAGGTTCCTTCTCTTCTTTGCTTCACTTCGAACCCTAGAAAGAACTTCAACTCTCCCATGGAAGACATCTCAAACTTTGAGGTCATGAGAGCGGCAAATTCCTCATTGAAAGCTTTGTTATGGGAACCAAAGATAATATCATCAACATATAATTGGCACACAAACAACTCCCCTTTGACCTTCTTAGTAAAAAGAGTGGGGTCGATTAGCCCAACTTCAAAACCATGGTCTTGTAACAACTCGGTAAGGTGGTCATACCACGCACGTGGGGCTTGTTTAAGGCCATAGAGTGCCTTATCGAGTTGATACACATGATCGGGAAAGTAGGGATCCTCGAACCCGGGGGGTTGCTTGACATAAACCAATTCATTAATAGGACCATTAAGAAAAGCACACTTCACATCCATTTGTTGTAACTTAAAGTTATGATGAGAAGCATATGCAATCAACATGCGAATGGATTCAAGACGAGCAACGGGAGCAAAGGTTTCACCATAGTCGATACCCTCGACTTGGGAGTAGCCTTCTGCTACCAAACGAGCCTTGTTGCGAATGATAATCCCATGGGCATCTTGCTTGTTCTTAAATATCCACTTGGTTCCAATGACATTGTGGTTCCCCGTCGGTCTTGGCACCAATCTCCACACTTTGTTGCGCTCAAAGTTGTTGAGTTCTTCATGCATGGCATTGAGCCAATCCGGATCTTCGAGCGCCTCATAGACCTTGTGGGGTTCGACACAAGAGACAAACGCGTGATGCTCACAATAGTTTGCTAATTGTCTACGAGTGCTTACCCCCTTTCTTAAGCTTCCAAGCACATTCATCATGAGATGATCCTCGGTGGAGAGCTTGGAAGCAACCTTGGCGGCACGACGCTCCAATTCCTCCTCGGGGTGAGACGAGGAGTGGTCACTTGATCATCTTGAGCGTCGTCATGAGCTTGTTCTTGTTCTTGAACTTGCTCGGAGGAGAGAACTTGACCTTGGGCATCACTTGGTGTGTCAACACCGTCTTGAGCATGATCTTGCCCTTGGTCTTGTTCTTGAGGATGAGGGCCTTTGAAAGTGCTAGTGATTGACTAGAGGGGGGTGAATAGGCGATTTTTATGAAAGTCTTCAAAACATGGAAGTTTCGAAGACAAACGATAGAAATAAACCTATTACCATGCAGCGGAAGGTAGACTACACTAGGCAAACCATAGTCAAGTATTCAATGAAGTGAAAGCACAATGACTAATAGCAGCTAGGCAGTAAAGATCAGGTAGGAAGATTTTGTGAAGCCAATCAAAACAAGTAGTCACTTAGTGAAGACAAAAGATAATGCAATCATACAATGACTTCACAAGGACCAACAGTAAGTAAAGGGAAGGGAAGGATGAAACCAGTGACTTGTTGAAGACAATGATTTGTTGGACCAGTTCCAGTTGCTGTGATAACTGTACGTCTGGTTAGGGAGGCTGAGATTCAACTCAAAAGACCTCGTCTTCACCTTATTCCCCTTAAGCTAAGGACACACAGTCCTCGCCCAATCACTCTGGTAAGTATTCAAGGTAGACTTCCAAACCTTCACAGACTTCGTTCACCGGCGATCCACAATGACTCTTGGATGCTCAGAACGCGACGCCTAACCGGCTGGAGGATTCACAGTCCTCAAGTGTAATAAGTCTTCAGATTACACAGACAGGAAGACTTAAGTGATTCCTAACACTCTTTGGCTCTGGGTGTTTAGGGCTTTATCCTCGCAAGGAATTCTCTCTTAAAGGCTTCGAGGTGGGTTGCTCTCAAACGACAAAAGCCGTACTCTAACTCTGAGCAGCCAACCGTTTATGGTTGTAGGGGGTGGGCTATTTATAGCCACTTGGCAACCCGACCTGATTTGTCCGAAATGACCCTTGGTCACTAAGGAACTGACACGTGTTCCAACGGTCAGATTTCAAACACACACGGCAAATTTACTTGGGCTACAAGCAAAGCTGACTTATCCAACTCTGGACAAGATTTGCTCTCATAATCTTCACTCGAAGACATAGGATTTTGGTTAAGCATCACTTCAGTCATTCTGACTGGTTCTCTTGGACCCCACTTAACAGTACGGTGGTTCCTATGACTCAACAAAGAAAAACACAAAACGACGAAACTGCTAAGTCTTCGCGCTCCATTGTCTTCATGCGATGTCTTCTCTTGTCATAGTCTTCAATATGAATGTCTTCACATACCACCTTTGACTTCAATGTCTTCTTACATTTTTAGGGGTCATCTCTGGTAGGAAAACCGAATCAGTGAGGGACTTCTACCTGTGTTATCCTGCAATTCTCACAAACACATTAGTCCCTCAACTAGGTTTGTCGTCAATACTCCAAAACCAACTAGGGGTGGCACTAGATGCACTTGCAATCTCCCCCTTTTTGGTGATTGATGACAAACTAGTTGAAGTTTTCAACAGGGAATATAATATGTGAAATTGTAAAGGATAGGGGATTGTCTTCATAAGTTGCAAGGGCTCCCCCTGAAGATGTGCATATAAGTAATTTGCTTTTGGAATGCAAATGCACATGGCAGGTTGTACTTGTGGATATCCTCTTCAACTTATGATGACAATTCATCATGCATGAAAAGTATGTGAAGATAATGACATGCATAATGAAAAATGGACGTCTGCAAAATGATCTAAGTGCGGAATTTATCGTCGCACATGCGGAATTTATCATCGCATCACAGAAAAGCAAATAAGTAGCAGACGACCATCGAGTTTGAGTGTTACAACTCAAAGAACCAAATGTATCAAACGCGAGAGTTGTAAACACTAGGCAAAATATAAAACCACCGCCCATATGGACCCGCTTGAAGACTATCAAACTCATATGCTTCTCCCCCTTTTGTTAGTAAGGACCAAAAAGGTTTGAAGACATAGAGCACCTACTCGTTCCCATGAGGAGTTGGTGAAGCAGCAGGGTCGTCGGACTTGTTTGGCGGTGCAGACGAACTCGGGGCAGTGTTGATGCGTGCAGAAGTAGGGGGCGGTGAAGTAGCATCGTCTTCATCATCGATCACTCTGGCATTCACAGTTGCAGCAGAGGAGGAGAACTCAGAGTCTTCAAGAGACGGAGTACGCCGCAGCACGGTCCTTCTTGGAGGTGTTGAGTCAAACTTGAAGCGTTCAGAGAAGCCATCCTCTTGAAGATCATCTTCAGAACACATAAGCGTCAGCCCTTTCCATGTACGCCGACAAGTTTCATGGGCAACAAAGGCATTCTTGGTGGCAAGGTTGCGAATCATGTTTACATCCACCAAGAGGCTTTGCATTTGGCGCTTCAGCCAGTCATGATGCTTATCCTGTTTCTGATGAAGGGCAACCAGAAGCTCTCGGTCATTGAGAACACGGGATCGCTTCTTGGGCCGTTGGGTAATGGTGCTTTCAGTGGCTTCAGTGAGGGCACGATGAGGTGCACGTGTAGTGCCAGCCAGAGGATAAACACGAGTGACTGCTTGAACTCCTTCAATGTTTTGAGAGAAGCTTTGATTCTCAGCATTCTGAAGACTAAGAGGCTCCTTGACAGGCTCTGGATAGATGGCTTCAACTGACATATCGACGTCAAGCAGAAAGATCCGATGATTGCGAGCAGAGGGCTGATAGGTGACAGCTGAGTGTAGTTTGATCAGCCGCATAATCCATGGAGCGTAAAACTTCAAGCCAAAGAGATCAGATCCTGATGCAGCAAGTTGGCGAATAAAGAAGTCTTGTGCATTTAAGCTTTTGCCATGAAGAATATGAAAGACCAACGTCTTCATTGAGCCTTCTAGCTTGGCATGTGGAGAATGTCCTTTGATGGGCCAGAGAGTTCGCCTTATGATGTGATAGATAGTACGTGGCAGATACTCAAGGTCTTCAACAAAGAACTCCTTAGGATATCCAGCATCTAGAGGCAAAGGCTTCATCATGTTGAGCATCTGACTCATATTGGGCTCAGGCTTGTGGAAGATGCTTTCCATAGCAGCACTGTGAAGCTGACAACCAGGTTCATACAGATCTCCTGGAGTGGGCAGGCCAGTAAGCTCAATGATATCAAAGGCTTTGGCTTCATGATGAACATTGTCTGTCATCCACTCAAGGACCCAAGTCTTCGGATCCCTATTGTAGCCACGGATATGAAGAGTGGCATAGAATTGGAGCAGCAATTCTTCATTCCAGTGCTCCTTATCAGTGACGAACTGCAGCAAGCCAGACTCTCTAAAGCAATCCAGAGCTTCTTCCAGACAAGGAAGAACAGTTATGGCTTCAGTGTCAAGACGCATATGTGGGAAAATGCGACCTTGATTGTACAGAATGCATGAGTAATAACTGCGCTGTTGATAGCTCCAGAACCGATCAGAAGATATTCTTGCCTTGGTGTAGGAGTTCTTGGCGATATCAAAGAAGGTGTTGTGTGCCTTGAAGCCATTGATATTAAAAGATCCGGGTGCTGATGTAGTACCTGGAAACCTAGGCAGTCTTGGCATTGGCTTCTGAACCTGAGGCCTGTGCTCAACGTGATAGTCAAACTGAGGACCAGCAGCAGGCGGAGGAGTTAGAAAAGGCCATTTGACAGTGATAAGTTGGCCATTGTTGAATGCTTGCTCGATAGTGTGTGGCCTTGGTGGCGGAACAGGAGCAGTGGCATCAACAGAGGCGTCAGGCTGCACAGCTGTTGCAGGTGCATCATTGGCTTCATTGGCCTCTGGCACAGTGTTAGGTGCAGGCTCCACAGTGTCTTCAGCCATGACCACGTCATTGGCTTCAGTGGTGTTAGTGGTGGCAGCCTCACGATTCTCAACCTCCACTTCAGAAGCTGGAGGGTCGGCCATGTTCTCCTCGAGAACAACATCTTGGTGAGACGGGGGTGTAACAAATCTTGGGGCTTCTTCTTCATCGGCTGATGCAGCCGGAACATCAGCCATTCGGGCTTCGGATTCAGAGGTAGTCACAGTAGGAGTGGCATCTGGAAACACTTGACGTGTAACATATTGGTGGTGCACTTCTCCTTCTGAGACGCTCGAAAGAGGGACTTGGGGCCTTGGTCCTTTGCGAAGCCTGCGTAACGCTGGCGACGCCTGTGAAGATGGAGTTGGCTGGGCCTCAAAGTCATCATCTTCTTCTTGCACGGGTGGTGTGACTTGTTGTTGGGGAGTACTCGGGGTGTCTTGTTGTTGTGGGTGATCAGCCCATGATGCATCCTGAGCAATTGGCGTGAGAGGACGACCAATGCTGATGAGTTCGTTGTTCGTGAGAACAGGCGATGATACCAAGTTGTGCTCGATCTGAGGAAGAACTACATCATCTTCAACATTGTCATGGTGACCAATGTCTTCAGCAGCGGTGGGGTCAATTGCTGGAATGTCTTCAGCTTCATGAGCCTCTGTGGAAGCAGGCTCGTGAACAATCAGTTGGCGCTCGTGGTGTTCAGATGCAGGGCGAACCATTGAGATAGGTTCAACAACTAAGGGCTCTGTGGGAGCAGTCCGATCCTTCTTGGTTTTGTGCTTCTTCTTAGAGGGAGCGACATCAGAAGCGTCAGGATTTTTCCTCTTTCTGGCTTCAGCCTCGGTAGTCCTCGTCTTCTTCAGTTCTGAAGCGGTTGACCTGACCTTTGGCTTCGAGCCAGTCATGCTGCTTGGAAAGACTATGCGTGGCTCTTCCCGCCTTGAAGGTGCAGATTGGTCTGTTGATGGCTTCTTCTTCTTTGCAGCCATTCTTGGGTCGATGCCAGGATGACCAAGAGCCTTGCGCTTCTCAGCCTCATTGTAGGCTTGCACACACTTGTCAGCCAGGCTCTTCTTGCGCTCACGAGAACCTTTAGCTTCTTCACGCTTCTTGAGAAAGGCTTCCTTGAGCTCGTGCAGCATAATCTTGAATTTTTTCACATCTTGCACGCTGAGCTTAGCCATGTGCTTCTTGAACTGAGCTTTCTCATAGTCGATCTTTTGCTTCAGTTCAACGATGTGCTGAGCTAGAGATAGCTCAGAAGCAATGGCGCCAGTGAAGGCGACAGTGAGGCCAATTGGAAGTTGTAGATCTTCAAAGCTAAGGTTGGGCGTGTCAAACCACTCATCAATGAAGTTATGGATGACTGCCACATCAAAGAGAGGCAAGTCATTGAAGATCTCTGCTTCTTCCTTGCTCTTGATCAGTTGCTCAAGAGCGTCATCTGCAAGATCTTCATCGCTGGCCAGATCAATGGCGTCATTGCGCAGAATAGCAGCAGCAGTCAGTGCCTGATCAGTATTCTTTCTCATCTTAGTCTTCTTGGAGATGCGTGATAGATCTTCAGACTGCACACTGTCTTCAGGAGATGCAGTAGCCAGTGGCTTCGCCCGTAAGATTTTTGGTGTTGAGGCAGACTTTGAAGCTTTAGGCTTCTTCAGCTTCGTTGGATTCGGTGGTGCAGGTGCTTCGTTAGATTCAGCGTCATCTGCAGACTCATCCACGGCTGTCCCTTGAACCATGATATGAGTGATGAGACCTTCCAGGTTGTAGAAGGGCCCAACAAGATTGGGTCCAGCTTCGCGGGTGCCATCGGCACGGGGAGCAGAAGGACCAGGGTTGAAGTCTAGTCCCAATGACTTCTTATTTTGCTTAGCTGAATTCTTGGCAAACTGGAAGTTGCGCTTGAACAGATTGTCGTCACGACACCATAGCAATGACGATGGGTCTGCATCTACAGGCTGTGGTCCACGGACCATGCAGGGATAGAAGCCTTGTTCAATGGCTTCATCTCTGGACCTGGGTTGAAGATTTCTGTATAGGATGTCTCCCCATGGTCGCTTGATGGCATTCTTCTCAGCATATTCCTGGGTCACAAACTTGTACTTGAACCATTGCTCGGCCCAGTATCTTCGAATCCATTGGATTCGTGTCTTGCGCTGATTGTAATCCTCTTCTGGATCTGTCTTGTACAGCTCTGAGAGGTCATCAAGCAGATCTCTTGATGTTCCCCCTCGACGCTGTCTGCCACACTTCCTTGCTGATTTATCTGTAGCCATGAACTTCAAACTGAATGGCTTCAACACGTTCAAAGGTTTCAAAGGCTTCCGCTTGCTGGTCAAACAGAAACTGGCTTCGGGAGAATTTATATGATGTTGTAAGAATTCTGCAAATGAATGCAGACTATGAGAACCAAGGGATTCTCCCACAGACATGTACCTGTGACAGCATTAAGGTGCGAGGGAAGGGGAAGAGATCATATGCATTCTCAGAAGATTTTGAAGATAAATCAGTTTAGAAGACATTGACCTCATCGTGCGAAGACATTCACTCATAGATAAAGAGTTGGTTCCAGATTTGTACGAATCCACGAATAAGTACAAGTGAGGAATCTAACTACTTTGTGAAGCATAAGTGAACATACTAGGCATATTATGAGACGCGGTATGAAATAGATCCAACTTGTGTGAACAGAAACTGCTTATGGTAGAAAGTGATGAATATATAGGATCAAAGGGGCCATAAAAAGGAAGTTTTATTTACCACACGAAGAACTGCTAGACGGTGTGGGAGAGGAGGCCGACCAGTTCGATCGTCCGTGCCCTAACTTGGCGACGGAGGACACCTACGGCGACGGCGGAGAAGACGATGTCCGCGGCCGGCGTGAAGACGGCGTCGGTGAGGTCGCGGCAGCTAAGTGCTTCATCGCCGGCGTCGTCGAGGGCTAGCGGTGGCGCTAGGGTTTGTGCGAGAGTGGAAGAAAGGATAATGACTGTGGTGAGGCATGTATTTATAGGGACAGGGACGACACAGTGTTATTACACAGGTGCCCCTGGCGATTCACATCTGAAGGACACGTGGCATCATGCAACATATCGGAGGTTGTTCCACGTTCCCATGCACACCTGGATTGTCGGGTAGTCGTTCCCACTTCTCCAGGTTTCAGGTGAAGGAATTAGCATTGAAAATGGACTTAATGTTTGTCTCTATATCTTCTGCTGACAAGGACGCAGAGAAGACATTAGACAGTTTCAATAGAATGCATATGATTTGGAGAGATAGAGTTTGAGATAGAAAGCATAGAGAGGTTAGGGTCCAATCACATTAACTTAGTTCAAAAGATTCAACAAGAAGACATAGCTATAAGTGAATGCTGTAAAGGACAGAACACTAGTATATACATATATATATATATATATGAGAAAGACAATCAAATCAACATAGTGAAGATAATCATGAAGACAAGTTGAGATTGAAGCCAAACCAAATGTGAAGACATACCAAACGTAACGCCATGAGTGAAACACTTCAAACAGAAAAATTTGGTGGTGGTGTTACCCACCTTATAGGAAGTATTAGACCCAGACACGACGCATAATTATCGTGGCACTCCGAAGTCAAATTCCACATTAATGTATTCACACTTAGAATGTAAGTCTTCATTGATTGAAGATATACTTTACTTTGTGTGTCGCACATCTAAGTCATCAATATGCATAAGTGTTAGGATGTGTGCCTGATCACAGGACATTTGAGGATTCCAAGATATTTAGCTCACACCGTAACTTGCAAAACCTTTTCTCATCCAAGGGCTTGGTGAAGATATCTGCCAATTGCTCTTCAGTGTTAACGTGTATGATATCAATATCTTCCTTCACAACATGATCTCTGAGAAAGTGATGACGAATTTCAATGTGCTTTGTCTTCGAGTGCTGAACTGGGTTGTTGGCAATCTTGATGGTGCTTTCGTTGTCGCAGTAGAGTGGCACTTGCTTCAGATGAATTCCATAGTCTTTGAGTGTTTGCTTTCATCCATAGAAGCTGAGCGCAGCAAGGTCCAACAGCAATGTATTTAGATTCAGCAGTGGAGAGAGATACACAGTTCTGCTTCTTTGAAGACCAACATACAAGTGATCGTCCCAGAAAATGACATGTGCCTGATGTAGACTTGCGATCCACCTTGTCACCAGCATAATCAGCATCCGAGAATCCAACCAGATCAAACTCTGAGCCCTTTGGATACCATAATCCTAATGTTGGGGTGTAAGCCAAATATCGAAGAATTCGCTTCACAGCTAAGTGATGCGATTCCTTTGGTGCCGCTTGGAATCGAGCACACATGCAAACACTAAGCATAATATCTGGCCTAGATGCACATAGATAAAGTAAAGAACCAATCATGGAGCGGTATACCTTTTGATCAAACTCTTTACCATTGTCGTCGGGATCCAGATGATGTTTGGCTGGCATTGGCGTCGTGTAGCCTTTGCAATCTTGCATTCCAAATTTCTTTAGGCAATCTTTGAGGTATTTCTCTTGAGATATGAAGATGCCATTGCGTTGCTGACGTATTTGAAGACCAAGGAAGAACTTCAGCTCACCCATCATGGACATCTGATATTGCTCTTGCATCATATATCCAAACTCGACAGTGTATTTCTGATTGGTGCAGCGAAGATAATGTCATCCACATATATTTGGCACACAAACAGTTCACCATCATATGTCTTTGTGAAGAGAGTGGGGTCGAGGGAACCAGGTTTGAAGCCTTTGCTCTTCAGGAAGTCTTTGAGTGTGTCATACCAAGCCCTAGGGGCTTGTTTGAGGCCATACAGTGCCTTGTTGAGCTTGTACACCATGTCAGGATGTTTTGGATCTTCAAAGCCAGGCGGTTGTGCAACATACACTTCTTCTTCAATCTTGCCATTGAGAAAAGCGCTCTTCACATCCATTTGATACAGAAGAATGTTATGATGATTTGCATAGGCCAGCAGTATGCATATGGCTTCAAGTCTAGCCACAGGAGCAAATGTTTCATCGAAGCAATCCCTTCAACTTGAGTGTACCCTTGAGCAACGAGACGAGCTTTGTTTCTGACAACTTGACCATGCTCATCTTGCTTGTTGCGATATATCCATTTCGTGCCTATTATATTGTGCTTGCGAGGATCAGGACGCTTAACCAGTTCCCATACATTATTCAGCTCAAACTGTTGAAGCTATTCTTGCATAGCTTGAATCCATTCAGGTTCCATGAAGGCTTCTTTAACTTTCTTGGGTTCAGATATTGAGACGAATGCGAAGTGCCCACAGAAATTTGCTAGCTGTGTTGCCCTCGAACGAGTGAGTGGACCTAGTGCATTGATGCTATCAATTATTCTCTCAATCTGTACTTCATTTGCAACACGAGGATGTAGAGGACGAAGATTTTGCTCTTGCTGATCATTGTCATCGTTAGAAGGATTGTCTTCAGGCTGAGCATTGTCTTCAGTTTGATCAGGTGCGGAGATGATAAGTTCCTCTTCAGGCTGAGATTCAGATGGTATGATTTCTCCAGTTCCCATAAGTTTGATTGATTCACTGGATGGAACTTCATCTAGCACGTTTGCAGGTGCTCTCTTTGTGAGCCGTTAGTCTCATCGAACCGCACATCCACTGTTTCAACCACTTTATAGTGAAAAAGGTTGAGACTCTGTAGGAGTGCGAATCCTTTCCATATCCAAGCATAAAACCTTCATGTGCTTTTGGCACAAATTTTGAAGTCTGATGTGGATCCTTGATCCAGCACCTGGCACCAAATACTCTGAAGTAACTGACATTTGGCTTCTTGCCAGTAAGGAGCGCATAGGATGTCTTGTTCAGAAGCTTGTGAAGATAAACACGGTTGATGATATGGCATGCAGTATCAATGGCCTCAGGCTAGAATTTTCTTAGAGTCTTGTATTCATCAAGCATCGTCCGAGCCATCTCAATAAGTGTTCTGTTCTTGCGTTCGACGACGCCATTCTGCTGTGGCGTGTACGGAGCTGAGAATTCATGTGTGATGCCCAAAGTATCAAGATATGTATCTAGGCCAGTGTTCTTGAATTCAGTGCCATTGTCACTTCTGATGTGCTTGATCTTGACGCCATAGTTGTTCATGGCTCAATTGGCGAAGCGTCTGAAGACATCCTGCACTTCAGTCTTGTAGAGGATTATATGCACCCAAGTATATCTTGAATAATCATCAACAATGACAAAGCCATAGAGACAAGCAGTAGTAGTAAGAGTTGAGTAATGAGTGGGACCGAAAAGGTCCATGTGGAGCAGTTCGAAGGGTTGAGTCATTGTCATGATTGTCTTCGAGGGATGCTTGGCCCTCGTCATCTTTCCTGCTTCACAGGCACCGCATAAGTGATCCTTCTTGAACTTGACGCCCTCGATGCCTATGACATGCTTCTTCCTTGCAAGGGTGTGGAGGTTCCTCATGCCAGCATGCCCTAGCCTCCGATGCCAGAGCCAGCATTCAGAAGCTTTTGCTAGAAGACATACTACAAGTTGTGGTCCTGCTGAGAAATCTACCACGTACAAATCATCTTTCCGATACCCTTCAAACACTAGAGACTTGTTAGATTCCATTAGAACAAGGCAATGATATTTTCCAAACATCACAATCATGTTTAAATCGCAAAGCATTGAGACAGACATTAAGTTGAAACCAAGGGATCCAACAAGCATGACTTTATCCATGTGTTGATCCTTTGAGATTGCAACTCTACCTAGACTCAATACCTTACTTTTACCAGTGTCAGCAAATGTGATGTGAATTTTGTCAGATGGACGTAAGGTTGAGTCCATAAGAAGGCTTCGCTTGCCAGTCATGTGATTGGTACACCCACTATCAATAATCCATTCTGAAGCAGCTGGTGTCGTACCCTACAGTGCAGTTAGGGGGATAGGCTTCACGAAGAGAATTGTGAAGCATAAACATTTGACGAGCAAGTGGATTATGAAAGCTTAGATCGAGGTTAGGACTGATAGGGCAAGTGGCAAGCGACTCAGGAACAAAATACATAATAAGACCATTTGGGCATTTGATCTTGCGCCCTACAAGATGTTTAAGGTCCCCAGCAATAGCGTCAGACGATTTTGGTTTTCGGCTGGAGACCTTTCCCTGCAAAAGAGAGTTAAGCTTTCTTAGCCACCCACATCTTCAAGGGTGGCTTCGAAGCAATGAGTCTAAGTGCAGCATCTGAGAACTTTGGCTTTGGAGCCCTAGCAAAAAGTCTTGCAGGTGGACAATAGTACTCATAAGGATAAGCAGAATAGTTTTTGGTCTTATGAACATGGCGGTTTGATGAAACGCGCTCATATTCATAGGCATGAGTAAGGTTTCCCTGCAAAACATTTGCGTTAGTGCAACCCAGGTGAGTCCTCTATCTGTATGAAGCCTTTGGACCATATGAAGCCCGTGGTCTGGGGTTTGTCTTCTTCACTTGTGGTGTCATGACGACATTCACAGGAAGATTCTCCAAACACCTTTTCGGCACCCAGACTTTCTTCATAGGCGTCCCATTCCTGCAGTTACTACCAATATACCTGGCAAACACTTCACCATTCTGATTTTTAAACAGTTTATAGTTTGCATCAAAGGATTCATCAATAACAATGGGATTAGCACAAGTGAAGCCAGATAGGGTGGATGGATCCACTGAAGGTTCCTTTGCAGCAACCCATGTGGTTTTGGGGTACTGCTCAGGTTTCCAGTAAGAGCCATCAGCATTCATTTTCCTTTCGAACCCAACACCCTCTTTCCTAGGGTTTCGGTTCAGGATCTGCCTTTTGAGGACATCACATAGTGTCTGATACCCTTTGAGACTTTTGAACATCCCTGTTTCAAGCAATGTCTTCAACCTAGCATTCTCATCAGCAATAGCAGTGGCATCCTCAGCAGAGGGGTTAGTTACCACATTAACAGTTGAAGATATTGCAACAGTAGCAGCAGTAGAACATTCAGCAACAGAAGTAGCGTTATCACACTCAAGGCATTTAAGACATGGTGGTTCAAATCCTTCCCGAGCTGAACTGATCTGTTCGGCGCGAAGTGACTTGTTTTCCTTTTGAAGATCTTCATGAGCCGCTCTCAATTTCTCAAGATCTTGCTTCCTTTGAAGATAATCATAGGAAAGCTTTTCATGAGTTGTTGAGAGCGTTTCATGACGACTTTCAAGTTCCTCATACTTAACGTGAAGATTTTTTATGTCTTCATTTAAGGACTGAGATCGAGTCATTTCAGCATCTAACAGATCATCGCTTTTGTCTAACAGTTTTTGAATATGTTCCATAGCTTTCTATTGTTCAGTTGCAATTTTAGCAAGTGTTTTGTAGCTGGGTTTGGAACCATAATCAGAGTCATCTTCACTAGATGTTTGATAGTGAGTAGTGTGTGTGTTTACCTTGGCACCGCGTGCCATGAAGCAGTAGGTAGGAGCAGAGTAGTCCTTGTCATTTGCATCGGTGTCGGTGATGAAGTCACTGTCTTTAGCGTTGAATATGGACTTGGCAACGTATGCTGTAGCCAGACTCGCAACGCCAGAATTGGACTCCTCCTCAGACTCCACCTCCGCCTCCTCAGAAGCGGACTCCTCCTCTGAATCCATTTCCTTGCCAACAAATGCACGTGCCTTGCCAGATGAGCTCTTCTTGTGTGATGAAGACTTTGAGGAAGACTTGGAAGAAGACTTTGAGTATTTCTTCTTCTTCTTGTCGTCAGAGTCATACTCCTTGCTCTTCTTCTTCTTCTTGTTCTCATTGTCCCACTGCGGACACTCAGAGATGTAGTGGCCAGGTTTCTTGCACTTGTGGCATGTTCTCTTCTTGTAGTCATGAGCAAAAGCTTCATCATTCCTTGAGCTTGATCGTGAAGACTTTCTAAAGCCTTTCTTCTTGGTGAATTTTTGGAACTTCTTCACAAGCATAGCAAGCTCCTTTCCAATGTCTTCAGGATCATCAGAACTACTGTCAGATTCTTCTTCAGATGAGGAGATAGCTTTTGCCTTCAAGGCACGAGTTCGCCCATAGTTGTGACCGTAGATGTCTCTTTTCTCAGAAAGCTGAAACTCGTGTGTGTTGAGCCTCTCAAGTATGTCAGACGGATCGAGTGTCTTGAAGTCAGGACGTTCTTGAATCATCAGGGCTAGGGTGTCAAACAAGCTGTCAAGTGATCTCAGGAGTGTCTTGACGACTTCATGCTTGGGGATCTCAATGGCGCCGAGAGCTTGAAGCTCATTTGTGATGTCAGTGAGTCGATCAAACATGAGCTGGACATTCTCATTGTCATTTCTCTTGAAGCGGTTGAAGAGGTTGCGAAGGACACTGATTCTCTGATCTCTCTGGGTTGAGACGCCTTCATTGACCTTGGAGAGCCAGTCCCAGACCAGCTTAGATGTTTCCAAAGCACTCACGCGGCCATACTGTCCTTTGGTCAGATGACCACAGATGATGTTCTTGGCAGTGGAGTCCAGTTGAACGAACTTCTTGACATCAGCAGCGGTGACACCTTCACCAGCCTTGGGAACGCCATTCTTGACGACATACCATAGGTCGACATCAATGGCTTCAAGATGCATGCGCATCTTATTCTTCCAGTAGGGATATTCAGTTCCATCGAAGACGGGGCATGCAGCGGAGACTTTAATTATCCCTGCAGTCGACATAGCTAAAACTCCAGGTGGTTAAACCGAATCACATAGAACAAGGGAGTACCTTGCTCTGATACCAATTGAAAGTGCTAGTGATTGACTAGAGGGGGGTGAATAGGCGATTTTTATGAAAGTCTTCAAAACATGGAAGTTTCGAAGACAAACGATAGAAATAAACCTATTACCATGCAGCGGAAGGTAGACTACACTAGGCAAACCATAGTCGAGTATTCAATGAAGTGAAAGCACAATGACTAATAGCAGCTAGGCAGTAAAGATCAGGTAGGAAGATTTTGTGAAGCCAATCAAAACAAGTAGTCACTTAGTGAAGACAAAAGATAATGCAATCATACAATGACTTCACAAGGACCAACAGTAAGTAAAGGGAAGGGAAGGATGAAACCAGTGACTTGTTGAAGACAATGATTTGTTGGACCAGTTCCAGTTGCTGTGATAACTGTACGTCTGGTTAGGGAGGCTGAGATTCAACTCAAAAGACCTCGTCTTCACCTTATTCCCCTTAAGCTAAGGACACACAGTCCTCGCCCAATCACTCTGGTAAGTATTCAAGGTAGACTTCCAAACCTTCACAGACTTCGTTCACCGGCGATCCACAATGACTCTTGGATGCTCAGAACGCGACGCCTAACCGGCTGGAGAATTCACAGTCCTCAAGTGTAATAAGTCTTCAGATTACACAGACAGGAAGACTTAAGTGATTCCTAACACTCTTTGGCTCTGGGTGTTTAGGGCTTTATCCTCGCAAG